>NC_141818.1:52622713-52692713 GCF_982586985.1 Callionymus lyra
CTCCGTCCATTAGCCCTTCGCTAAATATTTACTTTGGTGCCGTGACCCCCCGCGGCTGTTTTTACGCTTGTTTTCGCTTTCGCCGCTCGACAACACAACGTCGCACAAACGCGTCAGAAGTTGGCGCTAAAGACAAAGACAGACCTCAAAACGAGAGGGAGTGTGTGTGTGTGTGAGTGTGTGTGTGTGTGTGTGTGTGAGTGTGTGTGTGTTTCCTTTAATCAGCCACGATCCTAGGAGAAGCCAGCAGCCGGTGGTGCGGTCAGGAACCGCAGCGCAATGTTTCCCAGAGCCTTCGGGCCGACGTCTTTAATTTAACAGCTGCGGTCAGGCGGAGTGTAACCTGATAAAACCCTTTGAAATGATAGAGTATCCAGCTGGTTGGCCCCGCTAGGCTAAATAACTCGGGTCAGGGGGAACCAACGGGGCGGCCGCGTCGGCTCGGGAAAACACGCACTTAATATACATGTGGGATGTTGTGTTTTTTGGTAACGGTAGCCTTGTTTTCGTGAGTTTTATTGCAGCGTAAACGGAGAAGAACCTACTTGTCAGGGTTGTAGACGTTGAGCTCCTCCAGGAACAGGCTATCGTTGAGGTAGCCTTTGTTCATCTTGGCCAGAAACTTGAGGATTATTCCCTTCTCCGATCCCAGGAAGACCACAGTGTGGTTCTGGTTCGGACCGGCCTCGTTGTCCACGGCGATCCTTGTCAGGCGATACCTGGAATTTAAGAAGACCGGCAACATTTTACCATCGACTCCTCGTCCAACGTATACAAACCATGAGAATATGGAACGTTTAGGATGAGAAAGTTATTTAAAATACTTTTCTGACTTTAAATCTTGCAACTTTCTGAAAAACCGAGTCTGCCTTATGTACTAATGCTGGCTATACTGACATCCATCTGATATCATGAAGTACACGGAGATCAAAAATCTGTCAAAATATTTCAGTACTCTTGGCTTCGTAGGATTACTCAGGAGCCTCACGGAATAGTACTACGAAGTCACACTAGTATAGCTGACTGCTAATGCAGTGATCCCACCACCGGGCGAGGAACCGGGATTTGGGATTTGATACCAAGTACCGGTTTTGTTTGGTTCTATTGCTTTTTAATGTCTCAAAGGTGTTTTTCTAATTTTGTTTTTTAAATGGGTAAAAAAGTCTGACAAATTAGTTGAACATGCCAAAGAAGTATGGTCTTGAAATGTTGTACAATTATATACATAGATTTTAAAAACTACAAAACCAAAGTTCAAGTACTTAAGGAACATGTGAGCACGTAAAAATGTTACAGAAAAGTGTAAAAAACCTGCTAAAAAAACACCACATTTTTTAATCGAGTTTATAAAAATACCTAATGGTCTATAAAAATGTTTTTTTTTTAAATGTCATTTCAGAATTATTATTTTTTTCAATCGAAATGGTTTAAAAAACTGCTTAAAAAATATATCTATAAATACTTTACAAAATACAGCAAAAGAAAAGTTCAAAACCATGAAATGACAAGAAATTTGAGCATCTTTTGAAAATGTTTTCTCTCAAATATCTGGAGAAGAATAAAGATTTTCCGAATTCTTGACATTTCAATTCAGTCAAGTTTACAAATATATATATATATATTTATTTCCAGTATATTTGTAAATGGCACCATGTTGTCGCAGAGAAAGAATCTCTCAGGGCTCCTGTTGAGTCAGTATTTCATTTAAAATCTATTTTTACAGACTTAACATTTAGTTTTTGCAGGTCGTGTGACTTTATTTTAATAATTGTTTCTATTCAAAGGCCGGTCTATGATAACAAAGCTGAGATTAAACAGGTTCACGGAGCAAATAGAGCTTCGATAATTCTCGGTTCCAGTCGTGACTTTGTTATTCCTGATGAACGCCAGTCAAAGTATGGATATGTTCTGAAAGGACTCTGTGGTTCGATGATGCAACAGGTTCTGCTCCGTGGATCCACTCCAGGCTGAAGAAGCTGCACTTACCAAACGAAAGGGCAGATATCCCGGCCTAAGTGCTCATTATGCAAATACATGTATCGTGTTTCTTTCGTCGGAGGCTGAAGGAACGGAATATTAAACACGTGAGCAGATCCGAGCTTCATTTATAGTCCACTCGTGAGCTGGACTCGCACCAGGAGTCGATGGACTTTCTGTGCGAGGGATTTAAGGAAACGGGTTTGTGGAGAAATAAATGAGGAAATTATACGTATATAGATTTTACAGGCAGGAGGTGAAGACTGTTGGCTACATCTTAACACATGATTTAACCCTATAAATTACATATTCTCACACATGCTTTATTCTGAACGTCGACTGACACGTCTCTGGAATATACTTTCACTTCACTTCTGCGCCCAAACTCAGAGTTATACGATCTTATAACACGAGGAATGAATGAGTCCCTGAGTCTATTAGTGTTGCATCATGGGAGGAGCATGCGTGCTGCATCTGCTTCTTTGTTCACTGATGACAGTGTTCAGAGGATGATGTCATCATCATGATGGACAGTAGTTTGTCCAGTGATCTCGTCTCTTGTCACCAGTGAGTCCAGCTTCAACCACAACAACAACAACTGAGGCTTTGACAATAAACATCCACCATGTTTGTTTGTTTGGACTCACTGTGACTCTGACTCAGCTGCTTTTCCCTGAAGTTTCTCCTGTGTTTGTCTTTTAAGTATATATTTTAATGAGTATTGTTTTGATTGTTTAAGCGCTTTGTGATCCTGGTCTGGAAAAGTGCTCTACAAATATAATTTACTTACTAACCTACTATTTATGTGGCCTTTGTGAGGTCACAGTGAAATAACAAAACTTACTTAGAAATGTTTCTGACAGCAAACAAAGAATTGTATTTCAAACACTGAAAATACAACGTTTTCTCTTTTGTTCTTTTTGTCATTTTACTATTTTTGTAGGTCAAAATCAATTTTGAGAAAGTGTCAACTTGATATCCACTAATTTCCATTTTTAAGTTTTTTTTAATCATATTACTTTTCCCACATCGGTCGGCGGCTCCTTGACGTAAAGTTTATCGCACACACTTGGGTAAAAAGTAAAGTACATTTTTTATTTTACGTGGATAAATGCGAAATAAAATCTATTCTATAGCCTAAAAACCTGTGTTAATGGTAAATATATACGATAAAAACATCTACATCATCAGCAAAGAAGTTCATTTTGTGTTTTTTAATGACGAAAAAAGAGGTTCTTTGTGGTGTTGTTTGTTTGCGTTCTAGTATAACTCAACTCAACGTCTCTTTATAGAAGTTTCCAAGCTTCTGATACTATCTTAAAGTAAGATAAGGTAAGGTAAAACGATAATTTTGAGACACTGACATCTACATTTTGCAGAGGTAAGCTATCATATGCTGGTAGAGTTGTTGACTCGTGGCCTAAGAAGTTGTGGGTTCAATCCCAGCTGTGGACAAGATTGTGCCGTCGTGTCCCTGAAGACACTTTACCCTGATTGCTCCTGATGGTTGAGCTGGCATGCTGCGTCGCAGCCTACTCCCATCACTGTGTGAATGGGTGAATGCGTAGCTTAGCGTAAAGCACGTTAGGTGCTGAATAAGAATAGAAAAGCGCTACATAAGCCAGAGCCGTTTACCATTCACTATTAAAGCTGCCAAGACATGTTTAACCACTTTCCACTGTGGTCACTTTCAACTTCATTTTGTCGGCAGAACTTTGGGAGCTGATCCTCCTTCAGCCAGACAACCGCGTTTGATTTTGGGGGCCCGGGGGGGCCAATCAATGGTTACAGGGAAATTGCCAACAAAGACACTTAGACGACTCATTCGTGGAAACCTTGTGGTCACCTGATGACCTCGAGGTATGTTTCCGTGACGGTTCTGTCCGGCGCTGGAGTCGTTCTGACGACTCGAGTCCAAATCAGTAACCGTTAAAAATCACAATTTCATCCGACTCGCCCAAAGGCCACGTTGTGGACCCGAGTGTGGGCGACTTCTTCAGTCATGTGGACGGAACCGAAACCACCTTGACAATCATTATCTTTCCACTTCGAGGAGGAGTCCTTAACCTCGGCTACTAAGGTTACGAGCCTGATTGCCCTCGATCGTACTCGAGCGTGAAAGCTTAATGGAAGGTAAAAAAAATTCTTCTTCTGTCTCTCTACAGTGGCAGAGTAAAGGAGTTTACTCTGTATCGGTCGCATTCCTTCACGGGCACCGAGAGAACACGAGGAGAGTCGAGGAGTTTCCTTTCGCTGCGGTGGAAATAGGTCAGCGGCTGGTTTTGGTGGCGAGTGTTTTTAATGAGCCGGCGCTCTCGGAGCGCCACTTCACCTCGTCGTCGCTCTCGCTCTGAAGAGGCTCGCGAGACCCTCAACACTCACCGAACCATGGTCTTCAGGAACCAGGGCCGGTTGGCGATGGAGGGCACGGCCTCGTCCATCAGAGGGTGCATCTTGATGAAGTTCAGCGTGTCGTCGGGGAACTCGTTGGACACCTTGTACCTCTCCATGGTGGACGTCCCCACACAGTTGCCGGGCCTGAGGACGCAGGAGACGGTGAGGGAGTCATGAAAAAAAAAGCAAAGACACGCACAAAAGAGAGCGGAACAGCAATTTTTGGACACTCGAGAACTTTTGTACGAGACAGAAAGTTCTTCCCTGAAATCGATACCGAGTCAGACATAAATTATTAAACTTTTTACCCTTTGGAAAGTCCACAGGAAAGAAAAGAGATGTCTTTCTTTTCACGGAGCATCCTTTCTTTCGGGGGCATTTTACAAGCAGTATGGGATGAGCTTGTAAAAGAGAAAGTGCTTTGGAGAGCATATCTCGCCGGCGAGGATCTCACCTCGACGAGCCCGTAAAAAGCTCTTTACGAGTCTGAGAAGCCGCGACATCATATTATCCTCGACAGGTTCTGTGCGCATCAAAAAAGCGTCAACAAGTCTGAAAGTCGACTTCATTATTTTCAGGTAATGCGCGTTAAAGGAAGGCGAGATCAGAGAATTCCTCGTCGCCAATTCCGTTTCGCTTTATTTATCGCGCGTCTGAAGGTCGAGCGCCGACTTTTCAAAGACAAGGCGAACTCGTTTGATTCGGGTTTTTTGTTTTTTTTACGAAAACATGCGACGCTGCCAAAAGATTTGAGCCGCGGAAGTGTGAAAAGCCGTAAAAGCGAGGGCGCAGACTGTTATGAAAGGTAAACTATTTAACCGCCTCTAATTAGACGAAACCTTTTTCTCAACCATTTGTCGTCGTAAACTTCGGCGGTTTTCTAAACCTCGTAACATTTCCTCTGTAGTTTAATTTTTTTTCGATGTCAGACGGAGCGCCGGAGAACCGGAGCCGACGTTTACAAACACACACAAAAAAATGTGTAAAAAGATTCACAGAACACATGGTGGAACATTCTGCAGGAGCCGGACCGCGGCCGCATCGAACTCAGCGTCTGCTCCGAACAGACAGTGAGAAGCCAAGACATCGGTGAAGAAAACCTTGTTATTCCTCGATCACTTTAAAGCGAAAGAATTCCCGTCACATTCGCCAACAGTGTTTCGTCCATGGATCGGATTTTTTAACAATGTGTCTTAGTATTTTTAGAATTCACGTCTTGACTTACAATGATCTACACTTGTGCCCTCTAGCTCAGCTCTATTATCCACATAAATGGTATTCACAAGTCATTTTATCAGGGGTTGACGATGGTTTTGGGTTTATTTAAGATGATAAATCTAAAGTAATCAAGTTGATCGTAGACTTAAAGATGTGCAGGGAAGCAAAAGTGCAAGTTTTTATCTATTGTTTTTAGGTATTACGTCAAAAGTGCAACATGTAGTCTTGTATTTTGTTTTTTTTAAGGGCCTCATTTGAAAAAACTAACTAAGGGCCTCTAAACACTAACTATGACTTGTTACAGTTCTTTGTTCGATAGTTTTTCTCTTTTATTCTTCATTTTAAAGTTATTCTTGTAAATCAAACAAAATCTAAAAAAAACATATTAAGTAAAACAATAGTATAAAATTGAACAATACAACTTTTACTTCGTTTCATGATATCTTTGTTCTTGTAAACCTTTTTTTTCTTTGTCCCTTTGTTCATTTGGTCAATCCCAACACTCCCAGTATTACTGTGGCCTTCTGGGAAATGAACCTGACGAACCATACATGTATTTTAAAAAAAGCATTTATATTGTTTTCTTTCCTTCATTACACATTGAAATCACAAATGATTCATGAGCTGCTTCACATTTCCAACCTTCAACTCTCACCTCTGTCGGTGGGAAGTGAGAAAAATTTTACCCTCGACACGCATTAATGTGGTTTTTTTTTTCCTTCTCTTTTCCTAATAAACCCACGACGATTATGGATCTTTGAAGTGAGTCGGCTGGTCCTGGGCGAAGCTCTGAGTGCCTTCATTAGCCGGCGAGAGATGGAAGATTGATCAGGCCGACGCATTTGTGGAATTAGCCAGCCATGTGTAAAATGATCTCACGCTTCATTTGTTGATACGCACTCTTTGATGCAGCTGTGTGTGTGTGAGTGTGTGTGAGTGAGTGTGTGAGTGTGTGTGTGTGTGGGGGAGGTAACGTGTTAACGGGGGAGACAAGGAGTGTGTGAGTGTGTGAGTGTGTGTGACGCAACCGTGTGATCCAGGATCTTAAATCCAGGAGAGGTTTACTGACACAATGAGGGAGTAAATTACAATGTATTCATGCAGGTGTGTGTGTGTGTGTGTGTGTGTGTGTGTGTGTGTGAGTGACTACCTTGGTTTGGGAACCTTGTCTTCGGGGAACGGCGTCCAGGTGGAGTCCGGAGACTTCTGCTCCTTGAACCGGCCGGTGAAGGTGTTGGCCACCTCGGCCATGTCGTAGGCGCAGACGGCCGAGCCGGGAATACTGCGAGGAAAACACACAACATGGAGTGAATGAAGGAACACGGAGCAGAAGGAGTCGTCGGTGCAGCGACAGGTAATGGATGCTGGAGGTGATGGAGTTCGGTGTCGCTGTTCCAGGAAGAAGAATGTGTTGCATCTGGTGTCAATGGAACCAAGGTTAGCAGGAAGAATGAAACGTATAATGATGTGAACATGTTTTCTTCTGTTCGTGCTACAATTCTGAAGAATTATTTAACAGAAAGATGTTGGAATCCAACAATTTTCAACTGAAATCAAACAATTTTCAACTATAATCCAACAATTTTCAACTATAATCAAACAATTTTCAACTATAATCCAACAATTTTCAAATGTAATCAAACAATTTTCAACTAAAATCAAACAATTTTCAACTATAATCAAACAATTTTCAACTATAATCAAACAATTTTCAACTATAATCAAACAATTTTCAACTTTAATCAAACAATTTAAACTATAATCAAACAATTTTCAACTATAATCAAACAATTTTCAACTATAATCAAACAATTTTCAACTTTAATCAAACCATTTTCAACTATAATCAAACAATTTTCAACTATAATCAAACAATTTTCAACTATAATCCAACAATTTTCAACTATAATCCAACAATTTTCAACTATAATCAAACAATTTTCAACTATAATCCAACAATTTTCAACTATAATCAAACAATTTTCAACTATAATCCAACAATTTTCAACTATAATCAAACAATTTTCAACTATAATCAAACAATTTTCAACTATAATCCAACAATTTTCAACTATAATCCAACAATTTTCAACTATAATCCAACAATTTTCAACTATAATCAAACAATTTTCAACTAAAATCAAACAATTTTCAACTATAATCCAACAATTTTCAACTATAATCAAACAATTATCAATTATAACCAAACAATTTTCAACTATAATCAAACAATTTTCAACTATAATCAAACAATTTTCAACTATAATCAAACAATTTTCAACTATAATCAAACAATTTTCAACTATAATCCAACAATTTTCAACTATAATCAAACAATTTTCAACTATAATCCAACAATTTTCAACTATAATCAAACAATTTTCAACTATAATCAAACAATTTTCAACTATAATCCAACAATTTTCAACTATAATCAAACAATTTTCAACTGTAATCAAACAATTTTCAACTTTAATCAAACAATTTTCAACCTAAACCAACAATTTTCAACGTGAACATATGATATTGTGTCATTAAAATAGAAAATAATCTTAAAAAATTGCAGGATAATCATCAAATCTTCAAGGAATATCTTTGTCACGATCATATTTATATATTTTTAAACATCTTGTCCTCATGACCTTCATAACGTCGAGCTCTCAAACCCAATTTAATGGATCGACTCCCAAACTCGAGGGTTTCCCAACAGCCCGGAGCTGAGTTCACCAGGAGGACGCAGTCGGGGTGAAGTATGTGAGTGACAGACTGTCGACTTATTTCTTTTCACTGCGGCGGGAAAGAGTCGCGAGTGTCTGAGGAATCAATGCATAACACACTGTTGAGTCATGATTCCCAAATAAAAATCCACCATGTTTGTTCTCTCTCAGATTCCGATTAAAACCTCTTTCTTCGGGAGATATTCCGGCTGTTGCATCATGGGTATAAAGTCATGTCGGAGACACTGAGCGCACAAGGCCGGCTTTATGTCCGAAGGGGTCGCGGAACTTTGGGACTCCGATAATAGACGACAGTGAGAGCTTGTAGGACGAGCACCAGGACAGGCGACGTCTGTCAAAAAGAAGACGTGATAAAACCCTCATTTGTTTCTCCGCCAGAACAAAAACGTTTTTCGCTCTAATTTCATCCGCGGCGGAGAATTAACGCCACTTGTCGAGGTTTTCAAAAGGCTGCGCTCCGTTGAGTTTTAGAGTCTATTATCCTCGCTCAACTGCGTCGTCGCCGGCAATTGTCTTATCGTGGTGAAAATGGTGAAAATGACAATATGTGCTCGTTCTTCGACGGAGATAAGAGCCTGAGAACCTGGAGCAGGATCTTCGTCCCGAAGGTTCCTCTGGAGCTCATTATATGAGGTTTAAACGTATTTAAATATCATCTTATGACCTAGTAGTTCCGTAACCTCTGGTCCACAGGCAGAAATAACGGATCATTCATATAATGTATGTTCTATTGATTATTAATGTCTGATGGGTCTTTTATTTTGAAAAAAAAAGGTGGTATTTTCTTTGAGGTGACGTTGTTTTGTGACTCATTTGTTTCTTCGCCACATTGACACGTCGAGATGTTTGTTTAAGTCAAGTTTACTCAACAAATAACCTGGTGAAGTATTAATAATGAGGGGGAAAAAAATGGATTTGATGTTTTAGAAAAAAAATGTCAGAAGACAGTGGATGTCGGAAGAATGACATCTCGTCAGACTGAGGACGAGAGGATACAGTGAGTCCGGCAGCTCTCAAAGTAATGTTTGGACATATTTTGGTTTGAAAACAAATGAAAACAGTTACGACTTTGTCAAGAGTCATGTGGTCTGTAAATACTACAACACCAGAGTCAAGTACTGGACAATACTACACATATATACTTGTTACTACACTATCACAACACCAGAGTCAAGTACTGGACAATACTACACATATGTACTTGTTACTACACTATCACAACACCAGAGTCAAGTACTGGACAATACTACACATATATACTTGTTACTACACTATCACAACACCAGAGTCAAGTACTTAACAATACTACACATATATACTTGTTACTACACTATCACAACAAGAGTCAAGTACTTAACAATACTACACATATATACTTGTTACTACACTATCACAACACCAGAGTCAAGTACTTAACAATACTACACATATATACTTGTTACTACACTATCACAACACCAGAGTCAAGTACTTAACAATACTATACATATATACTTGTTACTACACTATCACAACACCAGAGTCAAGTACTGGACAATACTACACATATATACTTGTTACTACACTATCACAACACCAGAGTCAAGTACTGTACAATACTACACATATATACTTGTTACTACACTATCACAACACCAGAGTCAAGAACTGAACAAAACTACACATATATACTTGTTACTACACTATCACAACACCAGAGTCAAGTACTTAACAATACTATACATATATACTTGCTACTACACTCAGAACCTTTTTGAGAACCTCTCAAAACAATCACTATATTTGTTAGGAATCATCATCGATTAAACCATATTGTCTATGATCTTAATACAGGTTTGTTCAGCTCCAGTGAAAACACTCATTTCAGCCTTTTTTCTGTCACGCGCTGACTTTGCCTCGGGAATCCTTCAGTATTTCCAAAACCAGAGTTTTTGGAAATAACCTTCTAAATCTGCTCGTGAGTCACCGCAGTAATCTGCACTTACAGCGAGATGTGTCTGGAATATCTCTGGAATAAAAAGCAGGTCCTCACAGAGACCAGAACATTCCCACTGAGACTTGAGTCAAGAAGAAACTCCAGATAAACTCAGGGATCGAATCCAAGAAGAGAAAAACTCACTGGGAGAAGATTAAAAAAAAGAAAAAAGATAAGAAAACATTGATATGAATGAGCTACAAAAGTGGATTTTTGGCTCCGACCTGGTTTTTCTTTTGGCTCGACGTCAACTTCTGACCTTAGAAAGGAATCATTACGAACATCGAAGCATAAACATCGGAACCAGCGATCGTGAGACATTTTCAAAGGTCGAACTCTCGCTCGGATAATTGCGCTGATGAGAGAGAAAAAAAAAACCCCGACGACGCCTGATCCGACCCGACGGGTCGACCTTAAGGAGAAGAAAAAAAACAGTGTCTTCGGAGAGCGTCACCTGTTGTACGGCGTGGAGAAGGTCGCCATGACGACGTCCCTGCCGTTGATGTGGATGACGTCCGTCACCGCCTGCAGGATGTTGAAGTAGAAGTGCGAGTCTCCGGGGATGGAGCAGTTCATGCGGGACTTGAGGAAGGAGGTCCACTGCTTCTCCAGGACCCGGGGCGAGCCGCCGCGGTCCCTCTTGCAGACCCGGGCCACTCGAGGGAACACCACCTGGACCACATCAAACCATCGTAAAGTTCACGACCGGGTCGTATCTCCAGGACCCCCCATGGATCTGATTATATTTCAAAAACTACAGTTTCTCTACGATAACTATGATCTCGCTCATGACACTTTCAAAAGGTTCAGAACCATCACGTCTGTCAGGGAATCCATTTCTTCTCAGGTTCTCTTTACTAGCCCTCGCTCCGGATCTTCCACCGCCGTCGTTCCAATTCTAGGCTCAGGTTCTCTTCACTGTTTTTTTTGTTGTTACTAACGTAGTTTTTTCCAAATTTAGTTGAACTTCGCTGCTCTATTAAGTGATTGGTCGCTAGTCTGGTCTACGTCTATGTGTCAAAATTCAGTGACAGCGGTGATTGGTTGACTGGGCGGGAACTATCTCTGTGTTTGATGATCTACTGACTCCTTCAAGAAACATCTGTGTTTGATGATCTACTGACTCCTTCAAGAAACATCTGTGTTTGATGATCTACTGACTCCTTCAAGAAACATCTGTGTGTTTGATGATCTACTGACTCCTTCAAGAAACATCTGTGTTTGATGATCTACTGACTCCTTCAAGAAACATCTGTGTGTTTGATGATCTACTGACTCCTTCAAGAAACATCTGTGTTTGATGATCTACTGACTCCTTCAAGAAACATCTCTGTGTTTGATGATCTACTGACTCCTTCAAGAAACACCTCTGTGTTTGATGATCTACTGACTCCTTCAAGAAACATCTGTGTTTGATGATCTACTGACTCCTTCAAGAAACATCTGTGTTTGATGATCTACTGACTCCTTCAAGAAACATCTGTGTTTGATGATCTACTGACTCCTTCAAGAAACATCTGTGTTTGATGATCTACTGACTCCTTCAAGAAACATCTGTGTTTGATGATCTACTAATTCCTTCAAGAAACATCTGAGTTTGATGATCTACTGACTCCTTCAAGAAACATCTGTGTTTGATGATCTACTGACTCCTTCAAGAAACATCTGTGTTTGATGATCTACTGACTCCTTCAAGAAACATCTGTGTGTTTGATGATCTACTGACTCCTTCAAGAAACATCTGTGTTTGATGATCTACTGACTCCTTCAAGAAACATCTGTGTGTTTGATGATCTACTGACTCCTTCAAGAAACATCTGTGTTTGATGATCTACTGACTCCTTCAAGAAACATCTCTGTGTTTGATGATCTACTGACTCCTTCAAGAAACACCTCTGTGTTTGATGATCTACTGACTCCTTCAAGAAACATCTGTGTTTGATGATCTACTGACTCCTTCAAGAAACATCTGTGTTTGATGATCTACTGACTCCTTCAAGAAACATCTGTGTTTGATGATCTACTGACTCCTTCAAGAAACATCTGTGTTTGATGATCTACTGACTCCTTCAAGAAACATCTGTGTTTGATGATCTACTAATTCCTTCAAGAAACATCTGAGTTTGATGATCTACTGACTCCTTCAAGAAACATCTGTGTTTGATGATCTACTGACTCCTTCAAGAAACATCTGTGTTTGATGATCTACTGACTCCTTCAAGAAACATCTGTGTTTGATGATCTACTGACTCCTTCAAGAAACATCTGTGTTTGATGATCTACTGACTCCTTCAAGAAACATCTGTGTTTGATGATCTACTGACTCCTTCAAGAAACATCTGTGTTTGATGATCTACTGACTCCTTCAAGAAACATCTGTGTGTTTGATGATCTACTGACTCCTTCAAGAAACATCTGTGTTTGATGATCTACTGACTCCTTCAAGAAACATCTGTGTGTTTGATGATCTACTGACTCCTTCAAGAAACATCTGTGTTTGAT
Source organism: Callionymus lyra (assembly GCF_982586985.1). Lineage (NCBI taxonomy): Eukaryota > Metazoa > Chordata > Actinopteri > Syngnathiformes > Callionymidae > Callionymus > Callionymus lyra. Next base: position 52,635,518 of record NC_141818.1, read on the forward strand.
GATCTACTGACTCCTTCAAGAAACATCTCTGTGTTTGATGATCTACTGACTCCTTCAAGAAACACCTCTGTGTTTGATGATCTACTGACTCCTTCAAGAAACATCTGTGTTTGATGATCTACTGACTCCTTCAAGAAACATCTGTGTTTGATGATCTACTGACTCCTTCAAGAAACATCTGTGTTTGATGATCTACTGACTCCTTCAAGAAACATCTGTGTTTGATGATCTACTGACTCCTTCAAGAAACATCTGTGTTTGATGATCTACTAATTCCTTCAAGAAACATCTGAGTTTGATGATCTACTGACTCCTTCAAGAAACATCTGTGTTTGATGATCTACTGACTCCTTCAAGAAACATCTGTGTTTGATGATCTACTGACTCCTTCAAGAAACATCTGTGTGTTTGATGATCTACTGACTCCTTCAAGAAACATCTGTGTTTGATGATCTACTGACTCCTTCAAGAAACATCTGTGTGTTTGATGATCTACTGACTCCTTCAAGAAACATCTGTGTTTGATGATCTACTGACTCCTTCAAGAAACATCTCTGTGTTTGATGATCTACTGACTCCTTCAAGAAACACCTCTGTGTTTGATGATCTACTGACTCCTTCAAGAAACATCTGTGTTTGATGATCTACTGACTCCTTCAAGAAACATCTGTGTTTGATGATCTACTGACTCCTTCAAGAAACATCTGTGTTTGATGATCTACTGACTCCTTCAAGAAACATCTGTGTTTGATGATCTACTGACTCCTTCAAGAAACATCTGTGTTTGATGATCTACTAATTCCTTCAAGAAACATCTGAGTTTGATGATCTACTGACTCCTTCAAGAAACATCTGTGTTTGATGATCTACTGACTCCTTCAAGAAACATCTGTGTTTGATGATCTACTGACTCCTTCAAGAAACATCTGTGTTTGATGATCTACTGACTCCTTCAAGAAACATCTGTGTTTGATGATCTACTGACTCCTTCAAGAAACATCTGTGTTTGATGATCTACTGACTCCTTCAAGAAACATCTGTGTTTGATGATCTACTGACTCCTTCAAGAAACATCTGTGTTTGATGATCTACTGACTCCTTCAAGAAACATCTGTGTTTGATGATCTACTAATTCCTTCAAGAAACATCTGAGTTTGATGATCTACTGACTCCTTCAAGAAACATCTGTGTTTGATGATCTACTGACTCCTTCAAGAAACATCTGTGTTTGATGATCTACTGACTCCTTCAAGAAACATCTGTGTTTGATGATCTACTGACTCCTTCAAGAAACATCTGTGTTTGATGATCTACTGACTCCTTCAAGAAACATCTGTGTTTGATGATCTACTGACTCCTTAAAGAAACATCTGTGTTTGATGATCTACTGACTCCTTCAAGAAACATGTGTGTTTGATGATCTACTGACTCCTTCAAGAAACATCTGTGTTTGATGATCTACTGACTCCTTCAAGAAACATCTGTGTTTGATGATCTACTGACTCCTTCAAGAAACATCTGTGTTTGATGATCTACTGACTCCTTCAAGAAACATCTGTGTGTTTGATGATCTACTGACTCCTTCAAGAAACATCTGTGTGTTTGATGATCTACTGACTCCTTCAAGAAACATCTGTGTTTGATGATCTACTGACTCCTTCAAGAAACATCTCTGTGTTTGATGATCTACTGACTCCTTCAAGAAACACCTCTGTGTTTGATGATCTACTGACTCCTTCAAGAAACATCTGTGTTTGATGATCTACTGACTCCTTCAAGAAACATCTGTGTTTGATGATCTACTGACTCCTTCAAGAAACATCTGTGTTTGATGATCTACTGACTCCTTCAAGAAACATCTGTGTTTGATGATCTACTGACTCCTTCAAGAAACATCTGTGTTTGATGATCTACTAATTCCTTCAAGAAACATCTGAGTTTGATGATCTACTGACTCCTTCAAGAAACATCTGTGTTTGATGATCTACTGACTCCTTCAAGAAACATCTGTGTTTGATGATCTACTGACTCCTTCAAGAAACATCTGTGTTTGATGATCTACTGACTCCTTCAAGAAACATCTGTGTTTGATGATCTACTGACTCCTTCAAGAAACATCTGTGTTTGATGATCTACTGACTCCTTAAAGAAACATCTGTGTTTGATGATCTACTGACTCCTTCAAGAAACATGTGTGTTTGATGATCTACTGACTCCTTCAAGAAACATCTGTGTTTGATGATCTACTGACTCCTTCAAGAAACATCTGTGTTTGATGATCTACTGACTCCTTCAAGAAACATGTGTGTTTGATGATCTACTGACTCCTTCAAGAAACATCTCTGTGTTTGATGATCTACTGACTCCTTCAAGAAACACCTCTGTGTTTGATGATCTACTGACTCCTTCAAGAAACATCTGTGTTTGATGATCTACTGACTCCTTCAAGAAACATCTGTGTTTGATGATCTACTGACTCCTTCAAGAAACATCTGTGTTTGATGATCTACTGACTCCTTCAAGAAACATCTGTGTTTGATGATCTACTGACTCCTTCAAGAAACATCTGTGTTTGATGATCTACTAATTCCTTCAAGAAACATCTGAGTTTGATGATCTACTGACTCCTTCAAGAAACATCTGTGTTTGATGATCTACTGACTCCTTCAAGAAACATCTGTGTTTGATGATCTACTGACTCCTTCAAGAAACATCTGTGTTTGATGATCTACTGACTCCTTCAAGAAACATCTGTGTTTGATGATCTACTGACTCCTTCAAGAAACATCTGTGTTTGATGATCTACTGACTCCTTAAAGAAACATCTGTGTTTGATGATCTACTGACTCCTTAAAGAAACATCTGTGTTTGATGATCTACTGACTCCTTCAAGAAACATGTGTGTTTGATGATCTACTGACTCCTTCAAGAAACATCTGTGTTTGATGATCTACTGACTCCTTCAAGAAACATCTGTGTTTGATGATCTACTGACTCCTTCAAGAAACATGTGTGTTTGATGATCTACTGACTCCTTCAAGAAACATCTGTGTTTGATGATCTACTAATTCCTTCAAGAAACATCTGAGTTTGATGATCTACTGACTCCTTCAAGAAACATCTGTGTTTGATGATCTACTGACTCCTTCAAGAAACATCTGTGTTTGATGATCTACTGACTCCTTCAAGAAACATCTCTGTGTTTGATGATCTACTGACTCCTTCAAGAAACATCTGTGTTTGATGATCTACTGACTCCTTCAAGAAACATCTGTGTTTGATGATCTACTGACTCCTTCAAGAAACATCTGTGTTTGATGATCTACTGACTCCTTCAAGAAACATCTGTGTTTGATGATCTACTGACTCCTTCAAGAAACATCTGTGTTTGATGATCTACTGACTCCTTCAAGAAAAAAGTTTTCAAAAATCTGTCATTATTGTATTATATAAAGTATTTTCTCAATAATTGAAGTTCTGCGAGACAAAAGTTTCAGGTCGAGCAGCAACTGTGTCACTGGCCTATTTTTACCTCGGTGTGTTTGCCAGGCATCCACAGGAGTTTGTTCAGATTCTATTTCGGTGCTTCCTGTCGGTTATTTATCCGAGCAGAAAAAGCATTTGGCCTTTTTTTTTGTTTCCCCTACAACTCCTGAAAGCCTCCGTCCAGTCCTGTGATTCACCCATTTCCTGTTTCCCTAAGGCACTTCCTGGTCAACAGGAAGTCACCTCAGATCAAAGTTCAGCAGAGTTCAGACTCACCTTCCCCATGGTGTTGTACTCCATGGCGATCTCCCGGAAGAAGAAGTAGATGAAGTCGCCGTAATTCACCGCCTGGACGAAGTACGGCTCTGGAAGGAGACGAGAGTCGCCATGAAACATGACGACGAAACAACTCCGACAGCATATTTCACGGCGAGCGGCGGCGGCGGTCTGTTTTGTTATGCAAGGGAAAGCGGCGACTGCGAGCTCGGAAACGTCTCCATCGATCACGCGTCTTATCAGGAAAACCATTCGCATGCACGGAGAAAAGTGATATTTCCATCGAGGCGTCGACAGGAAGTATTCCCAGGCTGGAGTCGCGGGTCGGCATAAAACGAGCGCATCAAACGGAGCTCGCGGGCGTTAGCGAGTCGTCATCAAACAAACAAACACAGGGTGCCGAGGGGTTCGTGATGAAAAGTTAGTTTTCGTGAGTCCCGACTTTTAGTGTTTCTCCAGCTCACCTTTCAGCCACTTGGAGTCGTGCTTGACGGTGCGCAGGGTCGGGCTGTCGCCCAGGCTGCGGTAGATGACGGCGTCGATGGCCAGGAAGTCCGTCACCGTCGCCGAGTACAACTTGCCTTCTGTGGGCGGAGGAGGAGAGAAGAAGAACGAGTGAGACACGACCAGAAGAACGAGTGAGACACGACCAGAAGAACGAGTGAGACACGACCAGAAGAACGAGTGAGACACGATGAGAAGAACGAGTGAGACACGACCAGAAGAACGAGTGAGACACGACCAGAAGAACGAGTGAGACACGACCAGAAGAACGAGTGAGACACGACCAGAAGAACGAGTGAGACACGACCAGAAGAACGAGTGAGACACGACCAGAAGAACGAGTGAGACACGACCAGAAGAACGAGTGAGACACGACCAGAAGAACGAGTGAGACGCGACCAGAAGAACGAGTGAGACACGACCAGAAGAACAAGTGAGACAAGACCAGAAGAACGAGTGAGACACGATGAGAAGAACGAGTGAGACACGACCAGAAGAACGAGTGAGACACGACCAGAAGAACAAGTGAGACAAGACCAGAAGAACGAGTGAGACACGATGAGAAGAACGAGTGAGACACGACCAGAAGAACGAGTGAGACACGACCAGAAGAACGAGTGAGACAAGACCAGAAGAACGAGTGAGACACGACCAGAAGAACGAGTGAGACACGACGAGAAGAACGAGTGAGACACGACCAGAAGAGCGAGTGAGACACGACCAGAAGAACGAGTGAGACACGACGAGAAGAACGAGTGAGACACGACCAGAAGAACGAGTGAGACAAGACCAGAAGAACGAGTGAGACACGACCAGAAGAACGAGTGAGACACGACCAGAAGAACGAGTGAGACAAGACCAGAAGAACGAGTGAGACACGACGAGAAGAACGAGTGAGACACGACGAGAAGAACGAGTGAGACACGACCAGAAGAACGAGTGAGACAAGACCAGAAGAACGAGTGAGACACGACCAGAAGAACGAGTGAGACACGACCAGAAGAACGAGTGAGACACGACCAGAAGAACGAGTGAGACACGACGAGAAGAACGAGTGAGACACGACCAGAAGAGCGAGTGAGACACGACCAGAAGAACGAGTGAGACACGACCAGAAGAACGAGTGAGACAAGACCAGAAGAACGAGTGAGACACGACCAGAAGAACGAGTGAGACACGATGAGAAGAACGAGTGAGACACGACCAGAAGAACGAGTGAGACACGACCAGAAGAACGAGTGAGACACGACCAGAAGAACGAGTGAGACACGATGAGAAGAACGAGTGAGACACGACCAGAAGAATGAGTGAGACACGACCAGAAGAACGAGTGAGACACGACGAGAAGAACGAGTGAGACACGACCAGAAGAACGAGTGAGACGCGACCAGAAGAACGAGTGAGACACGATGAGAAGAACGAGTGAGACACGATGAGAAGAACGAGTGAGACACGACCAGAAGAACGAGTGAGACACGACTAGAAGAACGAGTGAGACACGACCAGAAGAACGAGTGAGACAAGACCAGAAGAACGAGTGAGACACGACCAGAAGAACGAGTGAGACACGACCAAAAGAACGAGTGAGACACGACCAGAAGAGCGAGTGAGACACGACCAGAAGAGCGAGTGAGACACGACCAGAAGAACGAGTGAGACACGACCAGAAGAACGAGTGAGACACGACCAGAAGAACGAGTGAGACACGACCAGAAGAACGAGTGAGACGCGACCAGAAGAACGAGTGAGACGCGACCAGAAGAACGAGTGAGACGCGACCAGAAGAACGAGTGAGACGCGACGAGAAGAACGAGTGAGACGCGACCAGAAGAACAAGTGAGACACGACGAGAAGAACGAGTGAGACACGACCAGAAGAACGAGTGAGACACGACCAGAAGAACGAGTGAGACACGACCAGAAGAACGAGTGAGACACGACCAGAAGAACGAGTGAGACACGACCAGAAGAACGAGTGAGGCCGAATTTCAAAATATATTTATATTCAAAATTTGACTTTTCTAAGTAGAGTCAGACATTTTAATTCTAATACTTCAAAAATACATTTATGTTTTTTAGTTGTAAGGTTTTTAAAGTCAATATAAAAAGGTATAAAAGTGACAAAAAACATTGCATTGGAAACCGTGTTGAATTGCCATTGAATTCAATGTCGTCATGTGATCGTCTACATGTCACTTGATTGGTTAAAAAGTTCGATCAAGTAGTTTTTCTACTATTGTACCAACATTTAATACTGAATTCAAAAGCCTATGAATTTAAAAATAGTGAATTAAAAACATTTATGTTTAAATGATTGGAATTAGAATATCAAAGAAAAAAAATATTTATTTTAAAAATTTACACGTTTTTAAATTAAATAATTAACATTTTAATATAGAAATGGTTGAATATAATTATTCAAAAAATAACTGTTTTCTTAAAAAAAGATTCACAGTTTCAACATTTGAAATGTTAAACCATGAAATATACTTCAATACTTCCGCAGTAAATCTTTATGAAACCAGGACTAAAAACTTTAAATAACTTGATGGTCAACAAGAGTCACATGATCACGTGTCAGCTGACGACGACTGACGTGGAAGGAAAATAAAATCAAGCATTTAAAACATTTAACAACGACTTCAGTCTCACATGACACTCGTGATGACATCACATGACACTCGTGATGACATCACATGATACACGTGATGACATCATGAGGTTCTATTCCTGCAACCTTTTTATTGATGGAGTTAAAACCTGTCAATCATTTTTTATTTGCTCTGTTTCTTTAATCGTAGCTGATTTATTTACAGCTTAGTTTGATGATATCGACTGAAGGAAGATAAAATAATAATAATAATAATAATAATAATAATAATAATAATAATAATAATAATAATAATAATAATAATAATAATAATAATAATGATAATAATAATGATAATAATAATAATAATAATAATAATAATAATAATAATGATAATAATGATAATAATAATAATAATAATAATAATAATAATAATGATAATAATGATAATAATAATAATAATAATAATAATAATAATAATGATAATAATAATAATAATAATAATAATAATAATAATAATAATAATAATAATAATAATAATAACATTTAAATTAAATACTAAAATATTAGTAAAAAAATAAATAATAAATAATAAAGTAAATTAGAAAGAAAACAATGTATTAATAAAATTACAAAATCAAATCAATAAATAAATTAAAACTTATAATATTTAAATTAAATGTTAAAATTCAATAAATAAAATGAATATGAAATGCATTTAAAAGAGAAATAAAGTAAATTGCAAAAATTAAATGTAAAACAATTACATTTAAATTGAGTTGTAGTGAAAAATAAATAATGAGGCAAATGAATGAAAACGGAAAATTTAAAGATTACAAAATGGAAAAATTTAAGAATTAAAAACTTTAAAAAATACTATTTAAATAACTACGACAATTATAACAATACAAATGAAATTACAACAATACAAATAAACATATAGGAATAAATAACCCTGACATGACCATTTTTGATGTAAAAAAAAACTGACAAAAGATAGATAAAAAATAAATATAACAATTTACAGCATACATGTGTAAGATTTAGAAGCAAGGAGGTAAAAATGAATCTACATTATTCTCGAAGTGGAAACTTCCTTCAGAGCAGCTGCCAAACCTCAGAACGAGGCTCAAACTCAATCAACATGAAAAAACACACTTAAAAAAACGACCTTTCGTTTGATGTTCGGCGAAAGCAACGCTGACTGTGAACTGAACCTGAAATAAACTCAGTAATTGGCGGATTTATGGAAAAATAAAAAGTGTGGTATTTGAGTTTATGAGCTATTTTAGTTCCATGGAAAATCCCGTCGAACGAAGCCGTCGTTCCACACGTTCACAGATGTTGCATATTTGTCATTCCAGGCACGCGAGGCTTCAAACGTCTTCATTAAAAACCTGCTGGTGACTCACAACTTCCACGGACTCGGATCATCGTCTCCATAAATCTCGACTCTTTGAATCGTGGTCTTCAGAAAAACACAAACTCGGATCTGTTTTTTCTGAGCTTTGATGGACGGCGAGCGAAGCTCTGGTTCAAACGCTCGCCGATCTTCACGTGGTCGGAGCATCGACCTCACGATAGATGAAGATCAAACGCGACGACTCGTCCTCCACTCGTCGCAGGATGACGAGTCGAGTCCAGAGCGACGAGGATGCGACAGGTGTGTGTTTGTAGAGACTCACCTGCGAAGAGCGCCACGTTGGCGTGCTTGGCGTCGTACGGGCAGCGAGCCATCCCACTGATCTCCTCGCCCAGGGCCTCCAGCGTGTCCATCTGGGGTCGGGGGGGAAGAAGGTCAAGGGTCAAAGGAGGGTCAGGACAATGAGGAGTCGTCCAAACAAACACAGGATTAGAGTCGTTTAGAGAGGAAACGACAGACGCTTCTGAAGATTTAAGTGACTTTTCTACTCGTAGAACATTTGATTCATTTATATCTGTGTCGTCGTCTTCTGCTGAACATTTATTATTGAAATGTTTAATAGAATTTGATTTTTGAAGCATTAAATCTATATTTGTTTATTAATTGGACTCAACAATTTATCTTTGTGATGAAATAAAAACTCTGAATTAAATTTAAAAAAACAAAACATTTTTGAATTATTGTAATTGTTACTTAAAATCATATTTATTAGTAAATAATCGAATTTTTTTAATATAATTATATATATTTTTAAAGTGACCTCTAACATAGAGATGATTGAGTTGAATTTTTCAAAAGATCTTTTTTAATTCCATTATATCAAATTTATTAGTAAAATAATCGAGTTTTTTAATACAATTATATATATTTTGTAATAATGTCTAATTACTGTTATATTAAATCATTTTTGTATATATAATATTCTGTAAAATTTAGAATTTCTATTTGTACAATAATATTCTTGATATTTTTGGTCTCAACACTGGGATCAAAAAACACAAATACAAGTTTGTTACGTTACAACCATATTTAGAACAAATATTGGTTGTAAAAAAAACTAAAAAACATTAAGATTATAAGGAGAGTAGAATTTTGATGATGTACTATTTCTGTAAAATCAATAAATCCTTCATATACTTTGACAGAAAAACCATTTCAACTTGGATAAAAAAGTTCCTATATTTCCATCATCCGTGGAGGTTATCAAAGTGACGCCTTCGACTCCATGTTTAAAATCAAAGAAGAAAACATGTCGTTTTCTTTCTTTATCCTTCAGCTATTCTGGCAGGAGAGTAAAAAATAAAGCCTGGAGGAAGATCCTGAACCCACCGGGCCTGCCTGGCCCTGATTCCCTGAATCCTCCTGCTGTGAAGATGAAATAAATGCTGAGATAAAAGAACCATGTAAGCAAAAGTCCTTGAGTGTGAAAACCTGAGGAATCTTTTTCAAACTGAACTCCAGCAGTTTTTTTAAACAGAAGGTGTTGCATCGAAAATGATGGTTTTGTTCAAAGAGACTCGATCGAATCAATTATGCAAGTTTGCGCCGACATTGAATACAATGTTAAAGTTACAGGTTAAAGTCCGTTGTCTTGACGTCCGTGTTGCTTCATTTTTTTACGTGTTTTCGATTCACTTTCCGAACATTCGTTCATTTCCTTCTGAACACATTAACCGAAGCGACATTCGTGCGTCATCGAGCTCAAGACTGCAGTCTTTCTACGACACAAGACGCCATAAATACAGACATTTATGTCAACAAATTCAAGGTGAAGACTGACCAAAAATGCCAGTTTTTTTCCTCCGACCAAACATCTAGATATACTTGAACTTCCTTCTAAAATGCCTCTTTATTTCAAATATTCGTAGAGAAGAGAACTTTAAAAACTGTCAATTCTTTTAGAGTCTTTTGTGAACTATTGATGGTTTGTAAAAATATTAGGTGTTAAAGTTTTTCCTCGTTTTCTGTGTCAAAAAAGCAGAACTAAAAGGAAAGCACCAAGACGGGGCATACCACTGCCAAGGGGCTGATTTCATCACAACTTGACAGAAACGCGATGACAAACATTGAAACAATTTCCTTGATCAACACAAAGACGTTCGTCGTCTGAAGGAAACATTAAAGTTTGAAACACAAAACACTCCCTCATTGGCAATTTTAGCTTAGCTTAGCTTAGCTTAGCTTAGCATTCACGTTGTCGAAATCAACTGCTGTATAAGAAACACATTTTGTCGCACATTCACATAAAAAGTGACGTATTTCAGTGATAATTAATTAATTTATTCATTTTTATGCCGCGTAATTTCCTTGAGTCTGTCCCAGCTACTCCGGGTGAGAGGCAGGGGACACCCTGAACAGATCACCAGTATGTAGCAGGACACACAGAGACACACAACTACTCACAACTAGGGACAATAAAAAGTCCTCAATGAACCGCTCTCTGGTTTAGGAGTACCCGGAGTAAACCGAGGCACATTCCAGGCTCTCGACATCAGCGACTTCAAGCCACCTTGAACCAACTTTACTGTCAAAGTTTTACCCATCATGCCTTCTGCACTTTATCTGGAGCTCACAGCGCCCCCTGTGGTCGGAGAGCAGGTCGTTTTTTTGTCATTCTATTCCTGTCCTGGACCAGTTATTCTTGTCGTCTGTCCAGTCAAAAGGTCACCCTCTCTCTCTCTCTCTCTCTCTCGTTCTCTCTCCCTCTCTCTCTCTCACTCTCTCTCTCGCTCCCACTCTCTCTCTGTCTCTCTCTCTCTCTCTCTCTCTCACTCTCTCTCTCTCTCCCACTCTCTCTCTCTCTCTTTCTCTCTCTCGCCCAATCCTGCAATAATCGCTGCCAGAGAAAAGTCTGATTTTGGCGGCAAAAAAAAAAAAAAAAGTATCCGCTGACATTTCACAACAAACGTGTCGGCGCCAGCGTTGGCTCGCCAGGGTTTGATATGGCGTGAAGAACACGCGTGTGGCGATGAGACAGCGGAGAGTAAATATAGATGGAACGGGAGGTGAGCCTGGGAAGGTCAGGTGTGTCCGGCCAGTGTTGTTGAGTTTAGCCTCAAACGTCAGCTCCAGTCAGCGGTCCAAGTTCACACACACACACACACACACACACATATATAGAGCGGTTCTGACCTCTGTCCACTGGGCTCGGCCCGACTGTCACCGATCGGTTCCTGCTGTTTGAACAGAGGAAGAAACTCCCCGACCGGCCTCTGATAGCAGTCGTGACAGAGAACAGTGACTGCACAGGATCGACACGAGCATCACTGGATGATTTTATATTGTTCCCTCACTTCCTGTTCTCTTCTTTTCCCAGAGTCTACAACTGACGCACCGGCTGGATCTTATCACTAACCGGGTCAGAGATGTTCCTTGTAGTCGTTTCTCTTGTTCCTTCCCCGAATTATTCTCAATGGACTACTTGTGTTTTTTTGGTTCTTTTCCATCTGCTTGAGTGATTTAGTTTATTCTTGTTTATGAACAAGAGTTTTGACCTCTGTGTTTTCTTTTCTGTCTCCAGTTTTTCCCTGTTCTTTACCTTTGTTTCCTCAGAATCTCTTTGTTGTACAACACAGTACAACGAGATTTAAAGATTTATTATTATTGTTACCATCGAATCCTCTCTGAACTCATCACCGTGAAATCTGGGCTCTGATTGGTTCCCACGCAGCGTCTAGTTTTCTTTAACTTGAGTGTTTGAAACTAGTTGTCGCCTGAAACATGTGACCACGAACAACCCTGTGGCGTCTCCTGCTTCCACATAGTATCACGACAGTTTGACGTATGTTACAGTTATTTTCAACACAAACACAGCGTTGAGTGTCAAATCGAGGAACTGGAAAAAACAAACTGACAAACAAACTTGCAGGGTACTGTCGAGTACTGTAGTGAAGGTCCGGGGGTTTAGAGAAGGAAAACGATGCGATATTTCCCTTTAGATTATTTCCGCGCTTCAGTGTCGACATGATGGTAGAAAAATATCACTTAATTCACAGGAGTTACATTAGTTTCCCGCGAAACTGAGCGACATCAGAGAGGAGCCGCCGGCGCGTCGTGATATCACCAAATCAATAATAAATCCACCTCCTTGTACACACACACATAACACTTTATAAATGACGCTAACAACTTAGCTTGTTAGCATACGGTGAAGACGGACAGGTTTGTTTGGAAGTTCACGATCTTCTAAGAAAACAACTGAGATGAGATGAAAAGTTCTTACAATATGTTGCTTTAACAAAGGAGGTTGAAAGAGACGAGTGACTGGATCACTAGTGTTTGACTAGATCACAAGTTAGTATTACTTCACTGGATCACTAATGTTTGACTAGATCACAAGTTAGTATTACTTCACTGGATCACTAGTGTTTGACTAGATCACAAGTTAGTATTACTTCACTGGATCACTAGTGTTTGACTAGATCATAAGTTAGTATTACTTCACTGGATCACTAGTGTTTGACTAGATCATAAGTTAGTATTACTTCACTGGATCACTAGTGTTTGACTAGATCATAAGTTAGTATTACTTCACTGGATCACTAGTGTTTGACTAGATCACAAGTTAGTATTACTTCACTGGATCACTAGTGTTTGACTAGATCATAAGTTAGTATTACTTCACTGGATCACTAGTGTTTGACTAGATCATAAGTTAGTATTACTTCACTGTATATACTGAGCCTAACAAGCTGCACAGTTCACAGACGGACGGAGACGTAAACAACAACGAGACATAGAAGTACAAATTGACAACTTTACAGAACGAGACACTGATTGGTCGAAGTAGGCATTTAAGAAATGATTGATTGATATATATATTATATATTTCGTTCTCAATATTCACATTCTTAGAATTATTTAAGAACTCAATCAGCATTCATGTCATTGTATAAAACACATCGGTCCGTCGTTTATCGGGGCAAACTCAACGTTGCACCTGAATGTCGTCCTTCTCAACAAGCTACAAATCTCAATCAATAACGATAAGCCATGATGCTTTGCCGCCCAGACAACCAATCACAGCTGTCGCTGACTTTTAGGGAACAATTTAACGGCCAAATCCAGCCAACCAAGTCCACAGGAGGGTGGTCTTCAAATATAAGTAGATTAATCTATAAATGTGGATACGGTGACCGATGATGATGTCAGTGTTTTAAGATAAGGAATAAAATATTAATTGATTATTGCACTGATAAAAGATTGTGGCCCTTTGTGTTACTGATGCCACCGTGAAATCTGGGCTCTGATCGGTTCCCATGCAGCGTCAAGTTTTCTCTAACTTGAGCGTTTAAAACTAGTTGTTGCCTGAAACATGTGACCACGAACAACCCTGTGGCGTCTCCTGCTTCCATATAGTATTACGACAGTTTGACTTATGTTATAGTTATTTTCAAAACAAACACAGCGTCTAGTTTTCCTTAACTCTAGTGTGTGAAACTACCGATGTCGCCTGAAACATGTGACCACGAACACATTAAAGCATCAACCCTGTGGCGTCTCCTGCTTCCATACAGTATCACGACAGTTTGACGTATGTTACACTTATTTTCAACACAAACACAGCTTTGAGTGTGAAATTGAGGAACTGGAAAAAACACACAGAATCACTGAAATAAACTTCCATGTGACTGTGGTCGTAACATGTGTTATTATGGGTTTCTTTACGTTACCCAAGGGCACCAAGTCACTATATAAGGACTCCAGAGATGATGTCACTGTGTGGGAACTTTGGTCGACAACTTAACCTTTGAATCATGTATCGGTTTGATCGTCTGCTATTACTCCGCGAGGCTCCATAGTATTACCTCGCGAGGCTCTGTACTATTATTACTCCTCGAGGCTCCATAGTATTACCTCGCGAGGCTCTGTACTATTATTACTCCGCGAGGCTCCATAGTATATTTCTGGGATGCTCTGTACTATAACTCTGCGAGGCTCCATTGTATTACTTTGCGATGCTGCGTCTCACTACGAATGTTTGTAGTATAACTTTGCAGGGCTCCATAGTATTACTTCATGGGGCTACATAGTATAACTCCGCGAGGCTCTGTAGTATTATTTAGTGAGGCTCCACCACACCACAAATCCTTGTAGTCTTACCTCGCAAGGCAACGGCACATTGTAAGACTTCGTAGTATAACACAGCCAGTACTACGTACTTTGTAGTTGAACTGTGCGAAGCACCGCCACGAGGCTTCATAGTATTACTCTTTAACGAAGCCTCGTCAATACATATGATACATAGTAGGTACTGTGCTTCATATTATGGTGCGTGTACATTAAAGTACATTAAAACTGCACCTGAAAACAGACGTGCTTGCGAAGCATATTCTAAACTCAAGGCTATCAGTCACGCAGAAGAACAAAATGCAACTCACAGTAAAAACAACATGGTTATTTATGTGTTTATACATTTTAATGTTGTCGGCCACTTGAACTCTGAACAACAACGTTGAACTGGAATAATGTGGATGTATTTACGAGGAGCGAGGCATCGCTGGGGTTGACGGAGTTAGCCTGGAGGGCGTTTACGTTGGGATTGATATCTCCCTTACATCTGAGCAGGACTAAAAAACATAAAAAATAAAAAACGCTGCCGGGATCAGCTCAAGGCCGCGGCAACATGTCTATGAATAAAAGCCAACGGTTTTCGTTTCGCCAGAGAAGCTTATTATCCTGTCGGCTCCACTTACTGCGGCGGCAGGAAGAAGTATAACTCAAAGTAGCTCAGAGAACTGACACACTTTGTTGGTGAAACAACAGGCGCTCTGCTGGGATTCCAACCACCTTCGCCGACGCTAACCTTGGGTGTAGCGGCGTCGCTCTCGTGAATTAATTACCACGAGTGCGATTTTCATCGGCGATATGCTAATGAGTTCCACGAACACAAGGTAGAACCCGAAAAACATGGCCATCAGGAACGTTATAATTGCTTCGGTACTTTGGGAGAAGAAGAAACTTCGCTCGCGCCGGTCGTGGAGGATTTACGGCGCGAGGACAAAGTGACGCCATTTCATCAACTTTTACCAGATCACGCCTGCTGACACCTGCGCTTATGCAAATGTAATCTTTGCGATGAGCGGCGGCGCCGGCGCCGGAGTAACCTTGGAGATCATCTGCTTAATGATGTTCCCTTGGATTGATGTCAGACGCAGGAACTGCTGACGATAATTAATTAATAAAGGAGTACACGGTCGTAAAGGAGAGCCAGAGACGCACAAATCTTCTCTCGAACGTGTCGATACATTTACAGTCTCGGCTCAGAGTGTCGCCACCTTTTGCTTTTCGGGATTATGGAGGCGTTTTGCGTCAATGAGGTCAAGAGGTCGCACCTGGGTCTGAAGACTAAATATACAGCAACGGAGAATTCCGAACTGATTAATGGTCGCGGCCCATTTCCCTCGCCCCGGACAACCTGTTTCCCAGAGCAGGAGGACGCTCGTGATGAAGAGTCTTCGCAGATGTGGAGGAAGAATTATTAAAGAAATACTTTTCAAGCACAGATCCTCAGTCGGATTTTCACGTTTGTTTAAACGAATGAATCTGAGGAATATCCACAGAATTTTCTCTAGACTTAGATGGTTTGATTCATGTGAACTTCACGAACTACAAAGATGTTTAAGATAAGATAATTATTATTACTGTGTTGCTGATTCTAAATCAATGGTTAAACTAATGAATTAATGAGTGAGAGTCTGTGGTGCCGTTTACTGTGTAATCATATCAATAATGTTACCACAAACGACCACTTTGTTGCAAAATAAATACTGCATCTCGGAATAATAACAATAACCATTAGCATAATATTAATGCTCGTCTGTTTTCTTCTGACCTAAACTTTGTGCCGCTTCTCCCCCGCAAATTTTATCCGATTTTGAGCCGTTTAAACTTTCATCAACTCATCAGCTCGTTTCCGAAATGCGGGCTACGTTCTAGCTTTCTTTTATCTCTTCCACTCTTTCTTTTATTCCTCCTTTTTCTACACCATTCATTTCAATCGGGAAAATATTCAACTCATGTTTCACTTTGACCTACTACTTATACTTTCACTACTAATTCCATTACTACTTCCACTACTACTTATACTACTAATACTACCACTACTTCTACTTTTACTACTAATTCTACTACTACATTTACTTTCTACTACCTCTACTTTTACTACTAATTCAACTTCTCCTACTTTAACTACCAATCCCACTAATACTTCCACTACTACTTCTACTACTATTACTACTGCTACTTCTACTTTTAATACTACTTCCACTACTACTTCTACTACTATTACTACTGCTACTTCTACTTTTAATACTACTTCCACTACTACTTCCACAGCACAGCAGGGGCAGCGTTCACACTGCATTTTCTCCTGGAAAGGCAGTCTTTCTAGTTTTTCCTTGTACTTCAGGATTAAGAAACATAGGAATCAAGTGAGATACTTGACAGTAGTAAAGTAAAAACTGCTTCTTTTAATCCTCCATATACTTTCACCGAGACCCTGGAGTAAGTTTAATCGACACGAGTAAATCAAGCATAAAATAAGCTCATGAATGTGTTCTGGAAATACGATCCATAAACCTATTTAGGCAGTAAAAATTACAGAAGCTCTTCCCAGAAACAGGAGTGTGTGAGTGATGATCCCCAGCGTGGCCTGTGTTTGAAGGGTGACCTGTCACCGGCGTCCCTCGCCACGAGACCACGTGGGATCGGCTGCGAGACCTCGGCCGTGATGAACGATGATGATCGTCGATTCAGCGCCGCTCGCCGTGTTGCTTAAAACCATCGGTTTGGGGTGAAAACTGAAGCCCCCCGCTGACGTCTGAGACCTCGACGGATGCTTAACCTTCCGGACTGACTCGACATCTGGGCCTCGGAGCGAAAGCGAAAGAGACTTTTCTCGACTCAAATCACATTTTTTTCTTTAACATCAGGCTGGAACTCGAGGGATCCCAGATTGACCTCAGTCAGAACAAAAAACTATCGTGTTAGGTGGAGGTTGCCTCGCCCCGGGACCCGGACTTTCAGACCCCCACCGACTCCCCCTGACACCAGTCATACATCAGCTCGGCTGGATGGGGTGTTTATTATTGCAGCGCGGCGAGGAGGTGACAGCGAGAGAGAAAGCAACAGAGGGGAACGACGGCGGAGCGATGGGAGCGTCGCGGGGAGCGAAGGAATTAAGCTTGGCAGCGAGAGTGGGGGGGCGGGAGGGGAACCTGGGATGAATGGAATTGGAGACGGAATCGGGGAGGCGAGGACTGCACTGTGACTTGCCAAGGTATCTGTCTGAGAGTGTTCGCGAGAAGACGGTTAATGAAGATGTGCGACCGGTTCCTCGGCATCGGGGAGAAGATGCTCGTCTGAAGAGGAGGCCAGCTGGAGAGGGCATTAGCCAGTGTATGGTTTGGTTAATGGTTCGGGCATAAGCGCTGGGGTCCCCTCGGTCTCCCACACAGAACCTCCTCCTCCTCCTGCCTCCGAAGCCTCTTTCCCTGCCGCTCGTGTTGGTGATTAATGTGGGATGAGGCTGGCCTCGGAACAGAAGCTCTCTTCACTGCTGTCACGCCGGGGAGATGGAGAGGGAAACTGTGGCCAAGGTGGATTTCGCCACACACACACACACACACACACACACACACCGACACACACACTCGCACGCCAGCCAAGTGGACGAGCCCAGCATGCCTTCAAAGGTCTGGTATCTGCCCGAGCGGTCTGCTAGTTCAGCGAGAGCATTGCTGAGCCGTTCCTCACAACAGCTGATGGAGATCCAAGCGACACCTGCCCGTCGTACAAACGTACATTCATGCCGTGACCGGACCCTCTCGTTGGCCCCGGCGTGCCGGAGCATGAGTGCGAGGCGGTCGTGGAACGTCTCGGTTGAATGGAGTCGGCGAGGCGGATCAGATCTCCCGAAGGACGGTGGTCGTCACGCTCTGGTCGGCTGTGACTCTTAAGAACCATGACCATGATTCTGTGAACTTAGCAAATGTGAGGCTTTTTTTTTTAAAGGTTGAGGTTTGTTTGCTGTCACTTCAAAGAACGTTCTCTTCGGTTCTTGCCCTTTAAAGCTCCCGGAAATGGAGGTTCTGATAAAACAGGTTCCATGAATCTGCGAGTGTTTCACCGGCTTTTGTTGGTTCATCCGAGGCTCGTCTTCATCGTAAACATCAGCCATCGCTACAGGTTCCTATTGTTCACTGTGGACGTCCTTTTATCTAAAAATACTTTTGTTCACTATTCTATATACTATATATCTAGGTACTTATAATCTTGTAAAAAATGGAGAGTGAGCCTCATAATCAGTGAAGTCATTACTTTAACTTCTGCTCACTGACCTCTGACTCATTTTACGTGGAACACGACTAAAGAATCAGTTGAAATGTTTTAGTAAGACTTTGGTGAACTATGAGGCTCCGCAATATTACTCTTCAAACCTCTGTGGTATTACTTTGTGAGGCTCCATAGTACTCCGCGAGTCTACTTAGTATTACTTTAGTATTACTGAGGCTTCGTAGAATTACCATGTGAGGCTCTGTAGTATAATTTCATGAGTCTCTGTAGTATTACTCTGTGAGGCTCTATAGTATAATCTAATGAGGCTCTATAGTATTACTCTGTGAGGCTCTGTAGTATTACTCTGTGAGGCTCTGTAGTATAATTTCATGAGGCTCTATAGTATTACTCTGTGAGGCTCTGTAGTATTACGCTGTGGGTCTCTATAGTATAATTTCATGAGGTTCTATAGTATTACTCTGTGAGGCTCTGTAGTATTACTCTGTGAGACTCTGTAGTATAATTTCATGAGGCTCTATAGTATTACTCTGTAAGGCTCTGTAGTATAATTTCATGAGGCTCTATAGTATTACTCTGTAAGGCTCTGTAGTATAATTTCATGAGGCTCTATAGTATTACTCTGTAAGGCTCTGTAGTATAATTTCATGAGGCTCTATAGTATTACTCTGTGAGACTCTGTAGTATAATTTCATGAGGCTCTATAGTATTACTCTGTAAGGCTCTGTAGTATTATGCTGTGAGGCTCTGAAGTATAACTACATAAGCGTTGTAGTGTTACTTGGTGTGTCTTCTTAGTATTACTCTGTGAAGCTGTGTAGTTTAACTGCACAAGCATCATAGTGTTACTCAGTAATATTTGACGAGGCTTCCTAGTACTAGTCCACATTAAGATGACTTTGTGTTAATGTTACGATCCACAGATCAAAGTACGTCTAAAGACACTTCCTTCAGATTCCTCCCGTAAGAACCTCCACACCTATCCTTTCAAACAGTACCAGGAACAGTGTGTTTCCGTGAAACCTCGGGTCGACTCACTGATGCGTTTGTAAATATTTACTCCTCACTCTGCGGCTCACCTCGTCGCAGTAGAGCCAACACATACTCCGAATACCAGCTCGGTGTGTCTTCTGTGAGTCACATGATCAAACAATCCCTCGTTCTTTCCGACAACCTCCATCCTCTCCTTCCTTCAGGTTAGACCGTCATTGACCTCGAGGTCACTGAGAGGTATTTATCTGATCTAGTCTGGATCTGGTCCAGACTCGTCCTCCGGGCTCTGTAGGTTTTCATTCCTCCATGTTTGCTTCTTGAGGGACATGATGGACGACTTCTCTTTTCAAAACACCATCGTTGGTCAAACTGTCGTTAAAAAGTGCTTCGGAAATCATCAGGGATTTGATCCAAGAACCTCAGTCGACACCAGAACTCTGGTTCATAAAAACACGTGTCGGTTTGATGATGTCATCAACAGTAGTTCCATCAGGTGTCCATCCTGGTTCTGGAGATACTTCCTAGTATATTTGTATCACTATTTTACTTCTTTATCGTCAGTGTGTTGTTATGAACCCTGAGGCTGAAATAAAGAGAAATGTGTTTGGAAAATTATGATTTATTTACTTAACTTTGTTTTGTTTTAATTTGATTCATAATTATGATGATTATTTTCCTCATGTTTTAGAATCATTTGTTTTATTTGATATGTTGATGTTATATCATTTTTTACATTATTTATTTCTTTTCATTTAAATTCATTACATCATTCAACTATTTTTACTTCTACTTAATATGTATTTTCAATATATAATTCATTCAAACCAAAATATGTCCAAACATCAGCTTTAAAAGCTGCTGAACTCACTGTATCCTCTCGTCCTCAGTCATCACTGTATTCTCTCATCCTCGGTCATCACTGTATCCTCTTGTCCTCAGTCATCACTATATCCTCTCATCCTCAGTCATCACTGTATTCTCTTATCCTCAGTCATCACTGTATCCTCTTATCCTCAGTCATCACTGTATCCTCTTGTCCTCAGTCATCACTGTATTCTCTCATCCTCGGTCATCACTGTATCCTCTTGTCCTCAGTCATCACTATATCCTCTCATCCTCAGTCATAACTGTATCCTCTCGTCCTCAGTTATCACTATATCCTCTTGTATTCAGTCATCACTGTATTCTCTCATCCTCAGTCATCACTGTATTCTCTTGTCCTCAGTCATCACTATATCCTCTCATCCTCAGTCATAACTGTATCCTCTCGTCCTCAGTCATCACTATATCCTCTTGTATTCAGTCATCACTGTATTCTCTCATCCTCAGTCATCACTGTATCCTCTTGTCCTCAGTCATCACTATATCCTCTCATCCTCAGTCATAACTGTATCCTCTCGTCCTCAGTCATCACTATATCCTCTTGTATTCAGTCATCACTGTATTCTCTCATCCTCAGTCATCACTGTATCCTCTTGTCCTCAGTCATCACTATATCCTCTCATCCTCAGTCATAACTGTATTCTCTCATCCTCAGTCATCACTGTATCCTCTCGTCCTCAGTCATCATTCTTCCTTAAGCTACAGAGGATGTAATGATTGCTGCCATCTAGAGGTTGGAAGTTTAATTGCAACACAGTATATACTATATATATATTATGTTTGTTTTTCTTTAATTCAAAAGATTATTAATTGATGAATTTATGTGTTTTCATTCCTTTTTGGTGCTTTAAATCGAGGGAGGAAACCTGAGGTTTTTAACCTCCTCCTGAACTTTAACATGTTTGTGAAGCTCTTTTTATAATTTGTTGTTCACAGCAGTTGTTACTGCAGCAGATCTTCTCGCTGAACCTTCACTTTCATGACAGGACTCGGCAGGTGAAGCTCAACTGTCAGTCAAAGCCTTCGGTGTTTACTTGAAGAGAAGCTGAATATTTATTTAATATTTATTTAACATGTATTTAATATTTATTTAACATGAATTTAATATTTATTTAATATGTATTTAATATTTGTTTAATATTTATTTAATACTTATTTAATTCCTGACTGTGAACAAAGTCAGATTTAAAGGTTGAGTCAAGACTCGTTGAATCAGTTGAAACGTTAATATTTTGTATTAATTTATGAAGAAAAATACAGTAAATAAAAGAAAAAGTCTTTGTTGTTCAGACATGAAAGTTTTGTTTCTCATCTTTAGGCTTCGAACTGTTAAAGTGATTTAGAACAAAATCTTGTGTTTTTACTGATAAATGTTTGACTGAATTTTTGTCACTTAGAAAAAAACCACCTTGTATACATAATTGAAACATAAAACTATGAACCTGACTTTGTACTTTTCTACCAGAGGCTTGTTAAAAAAAAAACACGATATTAGGGACAAAATGGAAATGTATCAAAATATATCAAATACATCAAAAATCTGGTAAAATGTTTTAGTAAGACTTCGGTAAACTATGAGGCCCAGCTGTGAGGCTACGTAGTATTACTTCATGAATCTCTGTAGTATTATTCCGTGGGGCTCAGTGGTATTACTATGTGAGGCTTTGTAGTATTACTATGTGAGACTTTGTACTATTACTATGTGAGGATCTGTAAAAGTACTATACATGCGTTGTAGAGTTACTCGGCTAGTCTCCTTAGTATTATTCTGTGAAGCTCTGTAGTATTACTATACAAGCGTCAAAGTGTTACTCCGTGAGTATCCGTAGTATATCTGTGTAAGGTTCAATAGTATTACTATGTGAAGCTCTTTAGTATTACTACACAAGTGTAGAAGTGTTACTCCATGAGTCTCCTTAGTAGTACTCCATGAGGCTCTTTATTACTTTAGTATTACACCGCAGGTCTTGTAGTATTATTTCGTGATGGATCCCAGTATTACTCCATGACTTGAAGGTATGAGGAACAATAACACAAACACAAACTTTTATCTAAAACAAAATACATTTTAAAATCAAGTTACTATCCTCTGAGAAGCTACTAGTGTAGTATTTGACAAATATCTGTGTCATTGTATCTGTGTTTACGGTCCGTAAAATAAGGTGTGTTCAGGTGTGTTCAGGTGTGTGCAGGTGTGTTCAGGTGTGTGCAGGTGTGTGCAGGTGTGTGCAGGTGTGGTCAGGTGTGTGCAGGTGTGTGCAGGTGTGTGCAGGTGTGGTCAGTTGTGTGCAGGTGTGTGCAGGTGTGTGCAGGTGTGTGCAGGTGTGTGCAGGTGTGTGCAGGTGTGGTCAGGTGTGGTCAGGTGTGTGCAGGTGTGTGCAGGTGTGTGCAGGTGTGTGCAGGTGTGTGCAGGTGTGGTCAGGTGTGTGCAGGTGTGTGCAGGTGTGGTCAGGTGTGTGCAGGTGTGTGCAGGTGTGTGCAGGTGTGGTCAGTTGTGTGCAGGTGTGTGCAGGTGTGTGCAGGTGTGGTCAGGTGTGTGCAGGTGTGTGCAGGTGTGGTCAGGTGTGTGCAGGTGTGGTCAGGTGTGTGCAGGTGTGTTCAGGTGTGTGCAGGTGTGGTCAGGTGTGTGCAGGTGTGGTCAGGTGTGTGCAGGTGTGTGCAGGTGTGGTCAGGTGTGTTCAGGTGTGGTCAGGTGTGGTCAGGTGTGTGCAGGTGTGTGCAGGTGTGTGCAGGTGTGTGCAGGTGTGTGCAGGTGTGGTCAGGTGTGTGCAGGTGTGGTCAGGTGTGTGCAGGTGTGGTCAGGTGTGTGCAGGTGTGTGCAGGTGTGGTCAGGTTTGTGCAGGTGTGTGCAGGTGTGTTCAGGTGTGGTCAGGTGTGTGCAAGTGTGTGCAGGTGTGTGCAGGTGTGGTCAGGTGTGTTCAAGTGTGTGCAGGTGTGTGCAGGTGTGGTCAGGTGTGTTCAGGTGTGTGCAGGTGTGGTCAGGTGTGTGCAGGTGTGTGCAGGTGTGGTCAGGTGTGTTCAGGTGTGGTCAGGTGTGGTCAGGTGTGTGCAGGTGTGTGCAGGTGTGTGCAGGTGTGTGCAGGTGTGGTCAGGTGTGTGCAGGTGTGTGCAGGTGTGTTCAGGTGTGGTCAGGTGTGTGCAAGTGTGTGCAGGTGTGTGCAGGTGTGGTCAGGTGTGTTCAAGTGTGTGCAGGTGTGTGCAGGTGTGGTCAGGTGTGTTCAGGTGTGGTCAGGTGTGGTCGGGTGTGGTCAGGTGTGTGCAGGTGTGTTCAGGTGTGTTCAGGTGTGTTCAGGTGTGTGCAAGTGTGTTCAGGTGTGTGCGGTTCTTACCCTGTAGGTCCGGCACGAGGGGTTGAAGGCGTTGGTTCCGCACACGAACAAGGTGTCGTCGTTCTGCTGCAGCAGGACTTTGATGAAGTTGTGACACTCGTCCTGTGGAGTTCAACCGTCAATCATCTGCTGTCAATCATCTGCTGTCAATCATCGCGACAGTCGAAGGTCAAACGTCTCACCTTGTGTTTGCCTTTCATCCGACACGTGTCCACGTCCGCCTGCCTGGACTTCCACGTCATCTTCTGCAGGACGAAGAGAGAAAGTCTTCAGGATCGATGGACCTCAGCTTCAGACTCATTGATTCCACTTGTTTCTCGGGTCGACTTGAGTCTGATCGGTGATCGCTTTACGCCGCGAGCGTCCGAGGGAATGTGACACCGAGGAGCCGAGCGGCGCCGTCGCTCACCTTCACGCCGACACTCAGCAGGCCTCGACTCGCGGGTCAACATCGCTGTCAGTCACGGTGACACGTGAGCAGCTACTGGTTCATGTGATCAGGTTTTAAGTTGACTGGTGTCTGGACACATTCTGTCTATATTTTACATTTTATTCTTTTTTATTTTGTTTCTTTCGTTTTGATTAATTAAATTTTGTAGAAATAAACTAATAATTAAATGTTCTATTCTTGGTTGTTTTATTTTTTATTAAATCTTTTTTTGTTTTTTTTTTGCTTATTTTTTTGTAAAATAAATTATTTTAATTAATTTAATTATTTAATAATGTTATTATTATTTAATTTAATATCAATTCATTTATTTAATCCTATTGCATTTAATTGTATTATTATAATTTAATTTAATTTCACTAAATTGTTTTTAATTTAATTTAATTGTATTTTATTTTATTTTTTAAATGTTATTATTTGATTTCTATGAGCCAATTTTATTCTAATTATTCTATTTTCATATTCCCACTTAAATGTTCAAGTCTTTATATAATCTATGTTTAAATAAAAATGTAATTGTTTTGTAATTTAATGTATTTTGTTTATTTGCCTACTTCAATGTAAACATATTTTATTTTATTATTCTCATTATATATATATATATATATATATATATATATATATATATATATATATATATATTTATATATATGTTCCTAAAAACGT
Organism: Callionymus lyra; assembly: GCF_982586985.1. Classification (NCBI taxonomy): domain Eukaryota; kingdom Metazoa; phylum Chordata; class Actinopteri; order Syngnathiformes; family Callionymidae; genus Callionymus; species Callionymus lyra. The sequence goes on from NC_141818.1 coordinate 52,660,410, forward strand.
TGTGAATATTGTATTCTTATAATTATTATTTTCTGTATTTAATACTAGTTCTATCTGAATTCTATCTTGTTCGGGTCGTAGACAAACATCTAAACTCTGGTGCAGCTCAGAATAAAACTAGAAACAAGCATCAGTTGGAGACAAACGCTCGACTCCCAGCATCAGGTCGACCCTCAGCGTCTCCTGGACTGATGAACTCCCAGCATGTTCTCTGATCCCAGACCCGACTAATCAATCCTCCTCCTCCAGACCTTTTCATCTTCATCCCCGTGAGCAGCTACAGGTTACGTTACGGTGAGATTTGATGCTAAGCTAACCCCGGATCCTTCTCCCATGAGTCTTTCCTGCCATCCATCTCCTGCCGACTTCCTGCTGAGCTCTCCATCAGCGCCGCTGTCATCTCAGCTTCCGCTGCAGCGTCCGGCTGAAGACCAGGATGACGCAGGAGGTTTGGAGCTCATACTCCAGATAATCTGTTTACGAGGTTAACGACTGATGCGCAGGTGAGGAAGCGTATGTGGGTCAACCTCCAGGAAACAATGAGTAACTTCTTACCTGTTCTTCAGCATTTCATCTCACAAGGGTTTGACTTAAATAGAATTAATATATCAAATTGATGTTAGCATATTTTGATATATTACAATTGATACCTACTATTATTTTTATCATTCTAAGTAGAGTAAAATAGAATTAGTAGAATTAAATAACAATTTTATTTGGCATATTTTGATTGTTTTGTTATTATTATCATTAAGATTCACACCATGGAATTTAAAAATATATAAGCTAAACATTTATACTTTAAATATGGATTTATTTTTAATTTTTAATTTTTCAATGAGGGTGAATTATTTAATTTAATTTAATGGATAATTATTCAATCATTAATTGTCTACCCCTTTAACCCTTACGGTGGTCGCGGGGAGACTGGATTTATAATAATTTAATTTAATTTAATTTAATAAAAAAGAAAATCATTTTATTTTATTATTACATTCATATGAACGCACTTTAATGTAAGAGTTTTGTTTATTTTTTTTACTCAATTACTCAGATAAATAACATTTAAGATTTAGGATATTTAACCGAAAAGTATATAAATGTTTATGTTATTATTTCGTGGCGTAAAGATAGTTATTTTGGTTTATTTTTTCACATTTTCTAATCATTTTTTAGCTTCTTTTTATTGTCTCAGGCTGTTTTTTTTTTTACCAAACGACCCGAAACAAGAGTCAAATTCTTTCAAAGGTCCCAGAGGGATATTTAAACTCTAGCATCTGCTCGTCTTCTTTAGGTTTATGACCTTCTTTAGTGTTTCTCTATCCAACGTGAAAGTGTCGTCCATGTTTTTGTGTTTGATTCTGGGGTCGATTGTGTTCTTGTCGCTCACAGTAGTCGCACACGTTTGTGTTCGTCACTGATCTGTTACTAAACTTTACATAGATTTTATTAAAATAAATTGTCATGATGCGTCTGTGATTCAAATGGTGGGGTAGATGTTCCTCAAAACGTTGTGAAGCTTAACTTCTAAGCTTTGTTGTTTATTTATGTTGTTTTTCTTACTAGTTTGTTTTGTGTGTGTGTGTGTGGTATCCAATAATAGTCTTTAATCATGGTGTGAACAGGTTCTTAAGAAATACTATAAAAATATTAGGGATGCACCGAAATGACGGAAAACTATAAAGTCGGAAAACCGAAACGAAACAAAAGTCGGAAAATACTAATCATTAATAATTGATACATGAATCAAAAGCCAAAGTGTTTTAAATGAGTTTAGTTAATAGAAGTTATAATGTATCCTACGCTTTTGAACGCACCACGACAATCCAGGCGTCATTGAATGCATCGTCAGAAGCACCAAAAGTTGAAAGACACGTTGTATTTTCTTTGATACTATTATAGAGTTTTCATGTACTCACTAAAATGTAAATGTAAATGCAGGAAGACCAAAGGAATAAAAACATAATACGGGATCGTGTTTTTTTTTACGTCGTCTCAACGTCCTCTTGCTATCAAGTTCTTTTTAAGGATGAAGGTTTTGTGGCTAAAAAGTTTTTTGAATCCCTTGAAAATATTCTACCTGTTGATGTCTTTAGAAACTCAATAGAAGTTTTATACGGAGCAGAAGAAGGTGTTCGGGTGAATAAATGTAAAGGTGAATGTTCCGGTCGTCGTTGAACGTAGATCAGGACGTCGTCGGCGAAACCAACCCACCTTACTGAAGAAGATCTCCTCGCTGTTGCTGGTGTCGGTGTCCACCGTGTAGATGTGATCCCTGCGAGAGATGAAGAGATAAGAGGGTCAGACGGCAGCAGACAGACCCAAAACACAACAAACAATAAATGCATTTCTGTGTCGTCGGCCCCCGGGGGCCGCGCACAAAAAAACCCCGAGCCTTGTATAAACTTGTGTTTCAACTTCAGAGATGACAATAAACAAAAGGGGGGACGGAGCTATTTGCTCTGTCAGACAGAAACAGTCAACAAAGGTTTAGAGCCGCGGCACAGGCTCCAGGACAAAAGGGTCTTTGTCCCAGAGAGAGGTCTTGAAGGAAGGGGGGCCCGGGGGGCCCGAGACGAGAGGTGCCAAGTCACTCCGAGGCTGTTCAGGTCAATTAAACCTTGTGTCGGAGCCGCAGGAAATCCATACCAACACTCGCACACATGTGTGGCGGCCTGGAAATATCCTCCTCCATAGTGGTCCCGGCGGGTCGTATGGACGACATCAAGACCCCACCAGGGCGAACAGACGGCGGCCCCCGTGTCGCGGCACCTACTTACCAGGAAGAATTAGGGTGTCGACAGAGCGACGGGGGTCCAGGAGGGGGGGGGGGCAGAAGCAGTGGTGAGAGGAAAGACAGGAGTCCTGGAACATGGACCCGCAGGTGACCCTGACAAACCTTGTAGCGGCTTTCATTTGTCGGGGATTAAGACGGCGAACGTGTTTTTAATCAAAGCGCGTAACGGCGGCGTCGGTTGTTCTTGATTATGTTCTGGATCCCAGACCTGTGCTCAGTCCCGCCTCGCTCGCTCATTAAGTCCATCTAATAAAGGCTTCGGAGGGGCCGGCGTCTTGAAATCAATCCGTGGATATTGCCCTCACACACACACACACACACACACACACACACGCCCCCCCGCCTCGAAGATAGAGCCTCGGTGCTTTACGACGCCGGCAGCGGCGCCTGGTGAAAACAGTTCTAGGGGGCGCTCTTTTCCAGGACATCTCCCTGTTCGTATCGTTGATAGAATCAGTCGAGGATTCTCTCAACGTAGACAAGATTAATAACGTGTAGAAAATCAATGCTTTTAAAGCTAATGATGGATAATAATGTTAATTATGCTCCTTGTTTAGATACAAATTAAAACACTTTTCAATTATACTTTGACAAACATCACACAGAATAAAGTAAGTAAGTAAGTAAGTAATATTTATTTATATAGCGCTTTTCGAGACCAGGGTCACAAAGCGCTTAGACAATCAAAACAATACTCAAAAAAGTACATACTTTAAAGATCAAGATAATACTGAGAACAACACAGGAGTTTGAGAAATTCAAGGAAAAGCCTGAACAAATAGAAACGTCTTAAGATGTTTCTTAAAGGAGTCAGTAGATCCATCAAGAGCAAAGAGAGAGAAGATCGTTCCAAAGCTTAGGAGCAACAGTCTGGAAAGATTTCTCTCCTCTGGTCCTGAACCGTGTGCGTGGAACCATCAGTAGATTCTGATCCACAGACCACAGAGCCCGAGCTGGGGTGTAAGGCTGGATCAGATCACTGATGGAAGGTCTGACCATGAATAGATCTGAAAGTAAGAACCAGAATTTGAAGTTGATCCTGAAAGAAACTGGAAGCCAGTGAAGAGTTTGAAGGAGAAATGTGAGTTCTTCTACTAGAGCGGCTCAGAATTCTGGCTGCAGAGTTTTGTATGAACTGCAGACTATTTAAAACGTTGTCTTCACCAGAACAACAGATACTTTCTACCAAGTTATCACAAACATACAGAAATACACTACAAAGAAAATAATAATGAAATTTAAACGCTAAGAGCGGGAATCAAAACGGTGATTCGAACGTCCTCAAACTTCCAAAAAAAGTGTAGAGAGCAACCAACGGAGCTCACTGACTTGTAAGTTAAGGTGAACGTTGACTGTTAAGTCAGAAAATCATCAGGGGCCTTTTCCAGCGCCCACAAATCAATTCAATTTCAAATCAATTTCAATTTCAACTCAATTTCAAATCAATTCCAATTCCTATTCCAATTCCAATTCCAATTCCTATTCCAATTCCAATTCCTATTCCTATTCCAATTCCAATTCCTATTCCAATTCCAATTCCTATTCCAATTCCAATTCCTATTCCAATTCCAATTCCAATTCCTATTCCTATTCCTATTCCAATTCCTATTCCTATTCCTATTCCAATTCCTATTCCTATTCCTATTCCAATTCCAATTCCTATTCCAATTCCAATTCCAATTCCTATTCCTATTCCTATTCCAATTCCTATTCCTATTCCAATTCCAATTCCTATTCCAATTCCAATTCCTATTCCTATTCCTATTCCAATTCCTATTCCTATTCCTATTCCAATTCCTATTCCAATTCCAATTCCAATTCCAATTCCTATTCCTATTACAATTCCTATTCCAATTCCAATTCCTATTCCAATTCCAATTCCAATTCCAATTCCAATTCCTATTCCTATTCCAATTCCAATTCCAATTCCAATTCAATGTCAATGTCAATGTCAATTCGGTTCGATTCGATTAACATCTCGAGACACTTTACAGTTGAAGATAAACTCAATAACAAGTTATTCAAATTCATATCATATTCAAAGACGACGCTTTTCCGCGACTTTTACGACGCGTACGATTGGCTGAAGGGACGCGACGTCACCGACGGGCCCTTAAAGAAGCGGCCCCTGGATAGACGGATATGACGAGTGACGACACAAACTGTGATTATAATCAGAACGTGAATCAACATGAAGGAAAATATAGTTCAGTGTGAAGAAGTCTTCAGACAAACGACAACATCACTGTTGATAATTTATTCAAACTAAAATAGAATAAGTAAAAGATAAAAAGATAGAAGTCCCAGCGCCCTCTATGGGCCAGAAGCCACTGGCCTCCATTGAATCATTCAGTCAAAACTGAGTTGCAGGATGTGTTGCCATGTTTCTGGTCAGATCCTTAAAAAATATATATTTTGTGTCCAAAGGTCTTTGAATCCACAAAAAAAGCTCTTTCTTTTACTCGTCGATGTTTTCAAAGGATCCCAGAGGTCACTGGTACAGAACGAAGCCGCCATGGATTCAGCAAATAGACGAGAAAACACGTCGTTCCGTCAACGAAAAGATGGAGACGTTTGCGTCAATAGCGTATTTGAATAACGTGTGAGAAAGTCTTTCATATTTTTCAATTCATCTGTTTTTCGAATCATCATCTCTGAGCCTCTGGTGCTGCAGGGTTATCCTGCCTCGGTTCACAGCGAGCCTCCTTTGTTTGAGGTCTAGACCTTAATCCTCATATTGTGGCGCAACAATGCCGGCGCTCCGACTAATTGATCCAGATTGAATTCCTAAACGCTTTCATATGTTTCACTCGCTCACCTTGTTGCCGTGGCAACAGCTGTGACTATGAAATCTGCCGCCGCGGTTTGACATTAGCTTTGAGCTCCGGGTCGGTTCTGGTGACGGACGTTAAATATGAGCTCAGGACCGAAGACACTTCATCGCTTTGGAAGGTGTTGTTGGAAAACACCTTGAGAGAGGAAGGTGCAGATTTTTACATTTTATGATCCTTTTGTTAATGTTTCTCAAGAGTCAGCAAATATTTTTAGGTCATGGAATTCTAATTTGGGTGAAAACATGTCTGAGGAGGTAAAAACTCAGGTACTGGAAACACATTTTAAGGTATTTCAATATTACTGAATACACAAATTCTAACCATGTTATTGTGTACAAATATAGAAGGTTTCTTTAGGATAAAAATTTTATTTTTACTGACTGACGAACAGCTATTGATCAACTTTTACACAGCTTTTTATTTTACTCATTTAAATATGTTTTAATGTTTTAATTATTATGTTTTACTCATGTTTTGTTCATGCAAAACTTGAAAAAATCCTTTGAAATGTTTAAATACTTGTATCTAGTTTTTCCATTTGCGTTACTGCAGTTGTGTGCGACCAATGCGTACTTTTCCTCAAATATATGTGTAAATAACAAAGACAGAAACTATTATTTGAACACTGTACACAGATATTTATGTTCTTGCACCTCTGATGTCTTTTAATTCCACATATTGATTGTTGTGTATAGTTGGAAATAAATAAATAGTTGTTTAAAGTAAGTAAGTAAGTCATTTGTATTTATATAGAGCTTTTCCAGACCAGGGTCACAAAGCGCTTAAACAATCAACACAAAACTCACTAAAGTATATACTTTAAAGGTCAAGACAACCCAGAGAACAACACAAGAGTCTCAGAAAATCAAGGAAGCAGGAACAAATAAAAGTGTCTTAAGATGTTTCTTGAAGCAAGTCTGGAAGGATTTCTCTCCTCTGGTCCAGAAGTTCAGGAACCATCAGTAGATTCTGATCCACAGACCTCAGAGCCCTCAGGACTGACAGAGAAGCGAGTGAGGGTAGTGAATAATTGCATCGAAGGTCATGTTTCAGACGCTGTAATCCTGATCAACTATCATCGACGTTCAAAGACGCGTTTAAGAATAAATTGATTCGCCTCCAACCTCCAATTAAAAAGACAAAGTCTTCCAGCGACTCTTCGGGGATCAGCGGTTGAACGCCTCATGATTTGGTCTTTTTCAACGAGGGTTTGGCGTGTAATCCGGGGTCTTCTCCGGCTGCTGACCTCGCGAGCAGAACCTGCCTCGTCCTGCTCTAATTGTTCTCCGGAGGATTTCCAGCTCCGAACGTCTTCAGAGATTAGAAGGCGACGCGCAAACATCCTGACGGGCGGTGGTCTCGGACAATGGAGGGACTGTGTCTGTGTCAACAGCCGGTCTCCAAACACACCGGAGACCTCGTCCTCTGGACCCCCCAGACGCCCCCCCGACCCTCTCTACACGTCAACATCACCACAAACTCCTCGCTTCACTTTTATCGACGCCTTCTAATGGATCTCCAGCCACGAGGCCTCAACGACGTCTTGTATTTCTGTAATAACCCATAAAACCTGTTGAAAGCTGGAACTCATTTGGATTCAGCAGCGACAGCCGCTCGTCGTTTATTGCTTCTGTTGCGAGTGAAAAAAAGGCAAAAAACACGAGAAAAACATTTTATTTCGACACAGTGTGATTTGATGAGCTGATCACAGAAGCAACAACAACACACTGTTATTGTGTGTCCAGAGACCAACAACTGCTGGAGATAAATCCACCATCCAAACGGGACGGAGCATAAAAAGATACTGATCAGATATTGATCAGATATAGATCATGTTGAATCAGGAAAACTGATTTGATTTCACCGCCTGTTAAACCATTTTCCTCTGTTCAGCCAGAGCCCGGTTGCGAATACGGAATTTTCCAGAGAACAACCAAGAGGTTCAGCCTTTACAGCAGGTCCTGGGTCTGCCCTGGGACTTCCTCCTAGTTGGCCATGACCAACATGAGTCTTGTGCATGAAGGTCGGTGGGAATTCAAAAATGTTGCCCAAGAGTCACTGAAAAAAAAAGATTGTTGCCTTTTCGACACCTAGATTGGAGCGAGTTTTTTCTGGTCCTGGCCAACTAGGAGGAGGTCCCGGGTCAGACCCAGTGTGTCCTGGCTCTGCCCAAACCTCGTAACAAGCGAGATCATCGCTCAGTTTTGGGAAAAGCTCCAACATTCCCTCCAAACTTCACCGACTCAAGCACGAGACTCCAAGATACTCCACCATTGTTTCAGAAGGGAAAAGCTTGCACTGTTGCTATGCATTGTGGGAATAATAATAGCTTTTACAAAGTTGCATTGCGCAATTTATGTGACGTTCATATTATCAGATAATTTATAGATGAAGAATTCCAATGTAAATAGTAATAATATTGAAGAAATATGCTTTAAAGTTGATGAAACTTTCATCCACTTTACTTCAATTATCTTTATAAATCCACGAACCACTGCCTCGTCAACATGGTATTTATATATAGTAAGTCAGTAATATGTAATATTTATAGATATAGTAATGATTGTTTGTTTAGATTTAATTACATTTCACGTTGAAATACACATTTTAGAACTGAGAGTAAAGCTGTGTCTATGTTGTAGATAATATTAGTTTCTAATTGTACCAGGAAAGGAAGTACTTAGAAACAAACTTGACACACTAATATGTGTTTGTGCACGTACTTCCAAGTTTCTGGTCCTGGCCAACTAGGAGGAGGTCCCGGGTCAGACCCAGTGTGTCCTGGCTCTGCCCAAACCTCCTAAGAAGTGAGATCATCGCTCACTTTTGGGAAAAGCTCCAACATTCCCTCCAAACTTCACCGACTCAAGCACGAGACTCCAAGATACTCCACCATTGTTTCAGAAGGGAAAAGCTTGCACTGTTGCTATGCATTGTGGGAATAATAATAGCTTTTACAAAGTTGCATTGCGCAATTTATGTGACGTTCTTATTATCAGATAATTTATAGATGAAGAATTCCAATGTAAATAGTAATAATATTGAAGAAATATGCTTTAAAGTTGATGAAACTTTCATCCACTTTACTTCAATTATCTTTATAAATCCACGAACCACTGCCTTGTCAACATGGTATTTATATATAGTAAGTAATATGTAATATTTATAGATATAGTAATGATTGATTGTTTAGATTTAATTACATTTCACGTTGAAATAAACATTTTAGAACTGAGAGTAAAGCTGTCTATGTTGTAGATAATATTAGTTTCTAATTGTACCAGGAAAGGAAGTACTTAGAAACAAACTTGACACACTAATATGTGTTTGTGCACGTACTTCCAAGTGTCACAGTGATCCAGGTTACACAACCGCTCCAGCTAATCCTATTAAAGGAGGATAGTAAACGCTGTTGACTAGTCTGATAGTTTGAGTTCACCTCGTGTGCTCCGTGGAGAGACGCACGAGCGACGAACCTCTGAGCATAATCTCCTTAATGGCTTCGGTGTCGTGTGGGCGGAGAGACGCGTCAGCAGGTACCGAGCAGGAGGATCTGCCGGCTTTTTAAAGAACCCGAAGGTCTCGTCGAGAGAACGTGTCGCAACAAAGTGCCTCGAAGCGTAAATGTGGTGAAGTTTATTGACACGAGATCAGAACCTTTTGGTGGTCAAACAAACACTGGACCTTCTGAAGCATGTTCTGCCTCATGGGTCGACCTCTGGCTTCAGGTCACGTTCGCTCGAGCGTCACGTTCATGTGACTTTAATCAAGTTAAAACTCAAGTATTTTAATCTGATTTTCAGGCGTAATTATGACTTGATTAGACTTGGAAACGTCTTGGAATTAGTCGTGAATCTGCGTCAGTTTATTCATGTGATTCTTGTCAAATTTAACATGTTTGTTCATTTTTCCACTTTGACTGTCGTGGGTTTTCTCGTGTTAATAAAAGTAGGTTTAGAACTTTATTGACACTACAGGGTCACAGAAAACCATGTTTTGAAGATAAGGATGTTGCCCCCCCCCCACACACACACACACATAAAAAAATGAACCAATTCCTTAATAAGAAAGTAAGTAAGTAATTTTTATATGTATAGCGCTTTTCTAGACCAGGGTCACAAAGCGCTTAAACAATCAAAACAATATTCAATAAAGTACATACTTTAAAGGTCAAGATAATACTGAGAACACAACAGGAGTTCCAGAAAATCAAGGAAAAGCCTGAACAAATAGAAACGTCTTAAGATGTTTCTTGAAGGAGTCAGTAGATCCATCAAGAGCAAAGCTCCGCCCATTGAATCAGGTGTGTGTCAATCAAAACAGCTGATTTGAAGATGATTAAAGTCAATAAATGTTGTGAAGAAGGAACGATAGATTGTAACACGGAGGTACTTGTCGAGTAAGAACTAAAGTTATAAATTAAAAGTCGGCAAAGTTTGTTTTACTGTGAAAATTCACGAGACTCACTTTACTTTTGTCACTCATTTCCTGCCTGAACCTTCCTGTCGACATCGGCATGACAACCTGACCCGGACTAAAGTAGAAATCTACTTTTCTATTTTTCTGTTTCTCACGGAAAATGTGCTTTTCGTGTGAGTCCTCTGTTAGATGTGCGTTCGTCCGGCGGGAAAAATAATAAACATGGAGCACTTTTGTTGCGAGTCTGGGGTCCGACTGAACATGACGGCAGTGAAAGTGAAACTAAAATGTAATTATTCAACACTTTCCCATTTATTCTGCCACTTTTTCGTGAATGCGAATGAAAAATATCCTCGTGTTTACCATCCATTAGCGTCGGATCCAGTCGTACACGTGCAGATGTGCGAATGTTTATTCCATTCCAAATTATTTACGACGATGATCGGTCGAAACCGCCTCTGATTTATCGGCGCTCGCGACGTCTCACATCTGCAGAATGACTTTTTAAACAGACCATTCATTTAAAAAAGCAGAACTTTCTTTATCCTCATGAGTTACCGAAGGACAACAGATGTTTGTGTCGGGAACACGGCGGTAAATCAAAGCGTCAATCACCACATGTCACTTTGTTTACCACTTGACTTATAGTCTTCAATATATTGCACTGAAGGAAGAGCTTTGACAAAGTAAAAGTATTTTCTTTAACACTCAAAAAAACCTTTTTTAAACCCAACTCTCCTGATTTATTCACTTTTTGTAAACGTTGATGTCAAAATGCAGTCGTTCATTCATCATGACGTTGTTTTGAACGTTGTTATTACTTAATAAAGTTCTCGTCTGAAATCTACATGTTAATGAACTAAATAAATATTTATGTAAACATGGTGTGAGTTACTTCTGCCTTTAGGTGTTTTTCTAATGTGTACATTAAGCAGCAAACCTTATTTTTATTATTTGTTTTTAATGTACAAAACGGTAGTTTCAGGGCTGAGTTTGAAATTTACGTGAGTCCTTCAGTCCTTGTGACCAATCAGAGCAGAGTGGGCGTGGCTGCTTCTCAGCCAAAACGGCACATTTAAGTGGGCGGGGCTTAAGTGTATTTTGTAATGTAAATATCTTCATTAAATGAGACTTTTGTGGTAAAAGAAACTGATGAGTATAATAGAGTATAATAGAGTATAAAAGAGTATAGCAGAGTATAAGAGAGTATAACAGAGTATAAAAGAGTATAACAGAGTATAATAGAGTATAACAGAGTATAAAAGAGTATAGCAGAGTATAATAGAGTATAACAGAGTATAATAGAGTATAACAGAGTATAAAAGAGTATAACAGAGTATAACAGAGTATAACAGAGTATAATAGAGTATAATAGAGTATAATATAGTATAATAGAGTATACTAGAGTATAACAGAGTATAATAGAGTATAATAGAGTATACTAGAGTATAACAGAGTATAATAGAGTATAACAGAGTATAACAGAGTATAATAGAGAATAACAGAGTATAACAGAGTATAATAGAGAATAACAGAGTATAATAGAGTATAATAGAGTATAACAGAGTACAACAGAGTATAATAGAGTATAATAGAGTATAATAGAGGTCCTAGAACAATTTAAGAGACACTTAAATCGACACATTAGTTGCATTAGTAGTAAAGTTTCATTTTTGGTAACATAAAGACAGTCATGTGTTTATGTCGTTCAGTCGAGTAGAATTTAAATCGGACTGTTTCACGATAGAATTGAACTGAACAGTTGCTCAACGACCAACAATCGATGAAACTGTTTTTCATATTCGGTTCGACCGTCTTTCCAAATCTCTCTCTGACCAGCCAGAGTATTGTTTATCTCATTTAAACGGCAGATAAAGTCCAGGGGCCAGAACTCCACAAACTTTCCGTGGCACAAACCCCAGCGCAGAGTCAAAGGCGCCGGCGGGCGAAGGGTTGGTTTGAAAAAATCTGGACGACAAAAATCTGTGTGAAAAATGAATCAACAGTAGCCTTTGGCCGTTGATCGCCGGCCACCTCGTCGGTGTGAATCACAGCCGCTTCCTGTGAACCCGACGACAAAAATGCCCGAGTGGGACGGAAAGAATCTCCTTTTTTCGGCCACGAACACGGGAGCATTGTCGAGCGGAGGGGTCGGGCCCGGGGACGGGGGGACGGGGGGTCGGACACTGGGTGGACTGAGCCGAGGCGAGGGTGTGAGTATCGCGTCCAAGAGCGACACGGTCGCTCGCGGTCCGACACGAAGCCATGCGTGGACACGAGAACACTGGCTTTTTTGTGTGGCCAGGAATGTCCTTCTCATCACAGAGCGTTTCTTGGAGGGTGACCACGATGTCCATCTGCCGGGCGTCCGTCCAAGTATGTTGTCGGGACACCATTAGCATGCAAGGCCTACCTTCTCATGGAGCGACATGCTTTCACGTCTCCTCACCTCCTCCTCCCCCTCTCATCTTCTCACCCTCGCTCCCTCTTCACCAGAACCCACCGAGGTTTCAATTGTACATTGTTTTGGGGAAACCCAGTGAATGGGGGGGACTTCTGGGGGGGGCGGGGAACCAGCGGGTACCTTTCGGGCTCTGAATCGTTGGGGGGCATCGAGGGTCCCTCGCTGATGGGGTGGCATGAAATACAAGGAGCCAGAGTTCACTGACCCCCCAAAAGGCTCAGGGACGGTTGTTCTTTTGGGAGGTTCGGAGTCGTCGTTATATAGTCGTCCACATTCACTTCAGATCCTTTTGTGTGTGTGTGTCGCAGGGTCAGTGGTGTGTGTGTGTGTGTGTGTGTGTGTGTGTGTGTGTGTGTGTGTGTGTGTGTGTGTGTGTGTGTGTGTGTGTGTGTGTGTGTGTGTGTGTGTGTGTGTGTGTGTGTGTGTGTGTGTGTGTGTGTGTGTGAGTGTGACGCACGAGGTATGGGAACGGTTCGAGGAAATACTTGTACGTGGATTAAAGTTGTTTTAAAGGAAATAAAGGAGCAAATACACAATCGATAGTAGTCGAAACAAAAACTACAAAACTATACCGACAGAGATTATAAACGTAATTTAATCTAAGATTGTTTTTTGATAGTTTTGTGCTTCAAGAAAAAGCAGTTTTTTGTTGTGAAATTCATTCCATTTATACTTCATTAAGTAAAGACTTTATTTGCATTTAAATGTTTCTAAATCGAATTTAAAGTGTTAAAATGTGAACTTGAGAAAAGTAGGATTTTCTGTTAGTCTTGAATCTTAAAACATTCGTTAAGATTAATCATTTATTTAAAAATAAAACTGAACACATTGATCAAAACAGTGAAACTAACAGCAGATGAATCATGGGATGTTTAACCAACATTTTTCTTCTTGGATGAAAGTGAAAAATGTGTTTCCAGATCATGCTTCGATCAAAAAATGATTTTCACTGTTAGGTAGAACTTTACTGAACTTTATTGATCCTCCAGGAAGTCTCCTTCGGGAAATATGTTTCGTTACAAAATGTTGGGTGATTGACGAGTTTTAAATTGAATTTCAAAGTCTTCAAAATGTTACTTGTCATAAACCGTATGTACCCTTAAACTTTAAACTTTTTATTGTTTAAAGTTCTTGTTTCCAAACCGTGACAACTTTTCTATTCTTCAGAGGATAAAATAACCTCTAAATAATAGACACTTGGACACTTAAACTTGTAGAATCTTGTCTCCCGTTTGCGAGATTTCCCGTCGGACAGACATTAGCTACGAACGTTTTCATTCGCTTTACCACGTTCACAGCTCGATTCGTGTTAAAACTTCCCGTAAACCACGGTTGTTTCTGCGACGGCGATCACGGTGTGACGCTGCCCGGTCGTGCGGGAAGACAGAGAGGAGGCGACGTGTAATCCTGGTCATTAGTGGGTTTTAACAGGATTTGGTGCAGCTATAATAATGGAGGCTCCGGTGGCCTCTGCTGCGAGACCCGGAGACCCAGAGACCCGGCAGAGGCGCGAGTCCCGGTGCAGGAAACTATATTTATCGAAGTGTAATTCACAGTGTTTCGTAACTGTTTGCTGAACTCCACCCTCATTCTCACGCGTAAACACATTCACTCCCGGCGTTCCGTGTTTCCCAGCCCGAAGAGAGCGGCTGGTGTTGCCATGGCGAGGGCCGACCGAGGGGCCGGGAATGACGGCTATGTCCCCACATGTGGTGAGACCTGCTCGGGCTCTACTGTAACACATTCACTCACACGATCCTTGACTTCTTCACAAACAGTCACTTATCGCTTCATAAAGATGGAGAGCGTTTTTAATTGATTTATACGTGAAACTATTTGAACGTTTGACGATTCAAAACACTCAGTTTACGACTCAAACAAAAGGACTTTTCAACTTAATGCGATACAATATTTTATTTTCATTCCTTGAGGCTCAATTTATCTTATTTATCTTTGAGTTTTTTCTCCTTAAACCGGATGTTTGAAGATAAATCAGGTGCAAAAGTGACACATGTAAAAAAAGAGTTAAAAGTAACATATATGTAAATATAAATCAGGTGCAAAAGTGACACATATTGGAAAACAAAAATAGTGCAAAAGTAACATATATGTAAATATAAATCAGGTGCAAAAGTACCACATTTAGGTAGACAAAAAGAGTGCAAAAGTATCATATATACAGTATATATATATAAATATTATAAGGTGCAAAAGTGACACATGTAGGAAAACAAACAGAGTGTAAAAGTAATATATATGTAAATATAAATCATGAGAAAAGGTGCCACATATTGGAAATCAAAAGGAGTGAAAAGTACCATATAAGTAGATATAAATAAGGGGCAAAAGTACTACATGTGTCAAGACGACTCAGGTGTAAATATACACGCGTGTCAATCAGGGAAAGATCTTTTTTTTTAATGTTCCCAATGAGGTGTTTACTTACGATGTCACTTTGAAACATCGGCCTCTTTAAAAGTGTTTTTCAACAAAGTCTAAATGTGTCTTTTAAGATTCAGCCTTGAGTTCCTGTGTGACGGAACATTGTTGCCTTTCAGCACCATCGTTATCATAGGTCACTATAATATATCAACAATATACAATATCAACATGTATCTACTCTGATCCAGCACCAACCACCCAGCCGTTACCACGTTACTAACTCGGTGATCTAAAGTAAACCAGTGAAACTAAGAAAATGAATATTAATATCCGCAGCGATCTTAGAAGAACGGATGATTTATTTTCCTGCCATTAGCCAAATGAACAAGCATTCATTTTCCCGGACAAGAGCCAAACTGATACAACGAGCAAATGATCGCGGGGAGAAAAACAACGACGGGGAAACTGGATTGAAAAATGATTCATGGGTTTCTACTCTGATCTTTGGCTTGAGTTACTCACCACTGTCATGAAGTCCAGCCTCTACTGGAGCGAGACGCCACCGTGACACACTTTAGATCATTGGAATCCACACTACGAACCCCGACATCTTTGATGTTAGATTGTATTTTTACTCGCTCCAGTTTTCAATTAATGTAATTATCTCTTCACCAACAGAAGCTTAATCTCCAGATTCTAAATCAACCACACGTTCATGATGTTTATTTCTAATCTCCCGTTTCTATATATGTTTGAACAGAAAGTCGGCGTGACGGCGTTAAATCCTTTGACATTTTTATGGGATGGTTTAGAATCTGTAGGACGAGCTGGTTTCTTGTTGCAGGAATGTTTACGAGAGATTCTCTAGTTTTCTCCGACACCCTTCAGGACCACAGAATCAAAAACAGCCGAAAAGATGCTGAATACTTAATGTGAAGTTTCTCTACTTGTTGCTACCTACTTGTTGTTAAGACGTTGCTCCATATATTACTCATAACTTGTACTTTTTACTTTCACATATCGCTGTCCAGGAACTCTCCGTAAGAATATATATATTTTTTACGATGGTCAGTTAGCTTAGCATCACAGCATTCTTAAAACCAAAACATGTGGTGTGTCCCAAGTCGCACACTTCTTAAACTTACATTAAATATTTCGAGTACACAAGTACGTTCAGACTGAGCTGTGTTCCAAAATGTAGTGCACTATGAGCACTCTATTGGTGCACTCAAACGGGCAATGGACACTTTCCACCCTCAACGGCCGTCATCTTAGTGACGTAGATGAAGCTAAACTGAAGCTAAACTGAAGCTAAACTGAAGCTAAACTGAAGCTAAACTGAAGCTAAACTGAAGCTAAACTGAAGCTAAACTGAAGCTAAACTGAAGCTACGTCACCGACGACGCGTCTTCGGAGCAGATACTGGCGTAAATGTCTCGAGAAAACACTCATTTTAACACAAAACAACAATAATAACACAATGAAACACAACCTGTAAGTGTGTAGCAGCAGAGTTTGATTTGAATAATGTCGGAAAACTTAAGTAGATATCAGACGGACCAAGTGGACACAAATAATTGTTGCCCAAATGTGTAAAATGTTGGTTTTTGAAGGCTTAAAAAAGGTAAAAATCGACCTATTTTAACCACAGAAACTTAAAAAAGACGTAAAACCTAAAAAAGGCCAAAAATCAACGTCTCTGAAAGTCTAAAACAATGTCAGAAAACTTAAGTATGATATCAGACGGACCATGTGAACGCAAATAATTGTTGCCCAAATGTGTAACATGTCAAAATATGAGTACTGCACAAGTAGGTTTACTGTCTTACAGTGTACTGTAAAGCAGTGCACTTGAAGAAGTGCACGGTTTGAGACACAGCAATGATCAGTTGCATCAAAAGGCCATTTCCAGTCTCACCGGGGTCTCGGTGTAAGTATAGTATAAAGTATAATAATGTGTATTTCTCGCTGATGCTTCAGCCAGAGAATGTTTTTTAAAAAGGGCAGCAGACTTGACGGGCAGTTATGCAAGCATCTGCCGTTGGACCAGAACCAAAGATCTTCAATAAAGACAATTGATATAACAGAGAGACATTCGCATATGTCTGAGAAAGGCGCACTCATATTCCCGGAGATAAAAATGATAAACGATCCGCCGGACTGTGATGGATTCCACTGGAACAAAGCACTCGGCGAACGCTGACCATGAAATATGGACTCTTGGGAAGAGAGTCCTCGTCCATCCATATCAAGAAGCACTTTTGCTAAACTTGCTTGAGCAGATAATCAGAGCCTTTCCAGGATCTCGCCGCGGTGACGGTGAACTGTTTTCATAGCAAAAGAAAACCCTGGATAGAAGCGAATATTTATATCGAGCAGAAAGAAACGATTTCCCGACTAGACGAGGCAAAAAGAACATCTTTGAATAAGCAAATCAAACATTGAAATCTCTTGACCTTGTTACTGATTAAATAAGAATTTTTCGTGTGGGATGAATGCAAGGTTGTTTATTGTAAAAGAAACACAGAAATACTGTATCGAACTCACAAAAGGAGTTTGATTGCGATGTCGTGGGTTCATTCATGGAGGCTCAATATATACTTAAATATAAGGATGACATTCTTAGTGTTTATCTTACATTAAATGCACGATTTCCTTTCGTTTAACATCAGTTTCACCCTCATTATAAGTCTCTGTTTACTTTACATCCACAATCTATGGTACAAACACTGGGATCTTTATGAGTGAAAGACAAATCTTTGATTTGAACTTAAATGACTTGGTGTTTGGATTTGACACTTAATGTAAAGGACAAGATTAGATTAAAATAAAATGAGCTGAAAAAGTGAACGAGTCACTAATACTTTGATACATCCGTTATTTTTTATAGTGAGGCACAAAATACCGTTTTATTTTCCAAATCTCATGACATGTAGTGAATGTTCTTAAAGATGCAGTAACTTCTCATCATGACCATGTTTTATTACTTTATAAAGTTGCTCTGAAATCTGGGCGAACGAGAGGTTACGAGAGTCCATTATGATGTCATAATGGCTTCACTCCTCCTCCAGCTGTAATCACGCCCCGCTTTGTTTATTCAACAAATCCCTTGGAGGTGGAGACTTCCGGGATTGATGACGCGCGTCACAAACCACTATGCATGGTACAATGTTTTTCTTCTGCTCTTGTCCAGAAAATAGGTAAAAAATGTGATGGTGGTTGCATTTATTTCCATTGTCGTTATCAAGACAAACACAGTCAGCTTCATATGCTACGTAGAGGTTGAGAAGAAATGGAATTTAAAAAAGGTTCATGTTGTTTATCGTCGCTGAACAGAAGTTTATCAGCTCGGTTTGATCCCAGGATTCCATCCTCGCCTGCATTAGAGTGAGTTTGATGTATAGAACATGACTCTGGGATGAATGTCTTATCACTGTCTTCGTGGCTCGACCATGAGGGACGAGTGATTCCACATGAAAGAGCTCCAAAGAGCCTCGTGACGAGCCAACAGTCAAAAGATGATCAATATTTCATAACCTCCAAGAGCAAAGTAAACAAACATTTTTATCTATAGGACGAAGAATCAATCGCCGCATCTGTTGCTAATTTGTTTTTTCGGCCAAAGACTTCATCCCGCCGCGGATTAAACCACTTTGTCTGTTGACATATTCATCAGTGGCCGTGTTTGAATGCATCGCCACAGCTTAAAACAATCTTTTGATTTCCCTGCCAACTTCAAACCAGGAGCCAAAAGGGATTCAACAAACTGAGCACTCATTCAAAAAAACATTGATGGGTTTTGGACCGTGTTCACAGGACCATCTGCGAATCAGAACCCGGTCCCGGCAGTCTGGAGGCGAGATGGAGAATCTCCGTGATGCCGGTTCTGGAGGATAAACAAGTCGTTTGAATGGACCATCGACTCGTCTCCGCCGCATCAAGATGGTTCGTCCTTAAACTGTTTGTCGCTCAACAAGAAAGAATGTTATTGACCCCGACATTCTCCTCCGTGTCGGGGATCAATGGCGGACATCTGGCCCGGGCTAATCCTGGCGCCGCCGTCCCAGCTATTCACGGGGGTCACAAACTTCAGCTAAACGTGTCAGAATTCATGTCATCTGCAGGTTTTGAAGGAACCCCAGCGTGAGGGTCCTGCCGGGGGGGAGCATGTGGCGCCACAAACACATGTTGTCCAGCCTCGAACCTCACAACTGTCGGACCGAACACACCCTCACACACACACACACACACACACACACACACACACACACACACACACACACACACACACACACACACACACACACACACCCTCCATTACCGCGTCTCATAGACTTCCTTGCCACCCCATGTCGAGCAGGTGGGCGACAGGCGCGCCACAGTCTCGACACTTACAAAGACTCGCTGTTCCTCCTCACACACTTCTTAATGAGCAGATATGTTAAGAAGCAGCAGCTACTAGAGAGAGAGAGAGAGAGAGTGTAGTATATATGTGAAGTATTGTCCAGTATCAAAACACCAGAGTCAAGTACTGGACAATACTACACATATATACTTGTTACTACACTATCACAACACCAGAGTCAAGTACTGGACAATACTACACATATATACTTGTTACTACACTATCACAACACCAGAGTCAAGTACTGGACAATACTACACATATATACTTGTTACTACACTATCAAGTACTGGACAATACTACACATATATACTTGTTACTACACTATCACAACAACAGAGTCAAGTACTGGACAATACTACACATATATACTTGTTACTACACTATCACAACACCAGAGTCAAGTACTGGACAATACTACACATATATACTTGTTACTACACTATCACAACACCAGAGTCAAGTACTGGACAATACTATACATATATACTTGTTACTACACTATCACAACACCAGAGTCAAGTACTGGACAATACTACACATATATACTTGTTACTACACTATCACAATACCAGAGTCAAGTACTGGACAATACTACACATATATACTTGTTACTACACTATCACAACACCAGAGTCAAGTACTGGACAATACTACACATATATACTTGTTACTACACTATCACAACACCAGAGTCAAGTACTAGACAATACTACACATATATACTTGTTACTACACTATTACAACCCCAGAGTCAAGTCCTGGACAATACTACACATATATACTTGTTACTACACTATCACAACACCAGAGTCAAGTACTGGACAATACTACACATATATACTTGTTACTACACTATCACAACACCAGAGTCAAGTACTGGAAAATACTACACATATATACTTGTTACTACACTATTACAACCCCAGAGTCAAGTCCTGGACAATACTACACATATATACTTGTTACTACACTATCACAACACCAGAGTCAAGTACTGGACAATACTACACATATATACTTGTTACTACAGTATCACTGTATGTCCTTGTATCGTGACATCAGAAGATTATTGTCAGAACACAAACCTAATAACAACCTGATAGTTTCGTTGACAATACTGCACTAGAGAGAGAGAGAGAGAGAGAGAGAGAGAGAGAGAGAGAGAGAGAGAGAGAGAGAGAGAGAGAGAGAGAGAGAGAGAGAGAGAGAGAGAGAGAGAGAGAAAGACTGGATCCAAACTATGTTTTGTTCAATTAGCCAACAATAAAAAAAAAACAGATACACTTTGAATTCAAGCAGCACTTCCTGGTTATTGTCGTCCCTAAAACTCTCTATAATTGTGTGTCACACATCATCGCTGTTTGAACCACCGACCTTTTTATTTTCACAGCAAACATGGTGTTTTTTGTTTTTATTATTGTTTGTTTGCGGAGGATTAAATGTTAGTCGTACAATAATCAGAGGTGCAGCACCTGCTCCTGTTGTGTCGCTTCATTCAGAGATTAAAACAGTATCAACAAAAGATAGAGTTTTAAAGACACGAGTGGACGACAGTGATGAGCCTCACAGCAAGAAAGTTGATGATCGTTCTCCCGCTTCATACGACCTGCTGCCTTTTTTAACATGTTTACGTCCGTCTTTGATAGGGTTGTAAGAAAATAAAGATCAATAAAATGATGTGATATATCTTTTTTTCCTCGATACTGTATCAATATTCCCTCAAAAACCCTCGATCCTTCAAAAACATATAAATAATACACTTTTTTCTTAAAATGAAAGTGACTTGTCAGACTATTCGAAGGGAGTTGAATTGAAATTTCCACTGTTGACGCTGTACGTGTGGGAGATATTTCAGTCCAACATAAGATTTCTAGGCAATTCCTATGCGATGACTGAGGACGAGAGGATACATTGAGTCCAGCAGCTTTTAAAGCTGATGTTTGGACATATTTTGGTTTGAAAACAAATGAAAGTAGTTACAACTTCGTCAAGAGTCATGTGGTCTGTAAATACTACAACACCAGAGTCAAGTACTGGACAATACTACACATATATACTTGTTACTACACTATCACAACACCAGAGTCAAGTACTGGACAATACTACACATATATACTTGTTACTACACTATCACAACACCAGAGTCAAGTACTGGACAATACTAAACATATATACTTGTTACTATACTATCACAACACCAGAGTCAAGTACTGGACAATACTACACATATATACTTGTTACTACACTATCACAACACCAGAGTCAAGTACTGGACAATACTACACATATATACTTGTTACTACACTATCACAACACCAGAGTCAAGTACTCCACAATAATACACATATATACTTGTTACTACACTATCACAACACCAGAGTCAAGTACTCCACAATACTACACATATATACTTGTTACTACACTATCACAACACCAGAGTCAAGTACTGGACCATACTACACATATATACTTGTTACTACACTATCACAACACCAGAGTCAAGTACTGGACAATACTGCACATATATACTTGTTACTACACTATCACAACACCAGAGTCAAGTACTGGACAATACTAAACATATATACTTGTTACTATACTATCACAACACCAGAGTCAAGTACTGGACAATACTACACATATATACTTGTTACTACACTATCACAACACCAGAGTCAAGTACTGGACAATACTACACATAGATACTTGTTACTACACTATCACAACACCAGAGTCAAGTACTCCACAATAATACACATATATACTTGTTACTACACTATCACAACACCAGAGTCAAGTACTCCACAATACTACACATATATACTTGTTACTGCACTATCACAACACCAGAGTCAAGTACTCCACAATAATACACATATATACTTGTTACTACACTATCACAACACCAGAGTCAAGTACTCCACAATAATACACATATATACTTGTTACTACACTATCACAACACCATTATTTTCAACTAATACCCTCCATTGGAGGTGGAGACTTCTTGGATTGATAACACGCGGTGACAAACCTCCATTTCTTGACCAACCACAGCAGAGTGGGTGCGGTTACGTTAACAAGATTTCATCTCCGGAAAAACAAACTGCTTCATCTTGAACAACAAGATTGTCCACCAATTTAAAATAAAAAATCAACTAAAAAACCATCTCAGACTCAAAGTGAAACACAAACATGTGTGAAGCCAATTATTAATGTTCTATCACACATGAATAATAACAGTGTTATAAGGTGTCAAAATGTAAACTTGATGTTTTTCTTTCTCTTTCTCGAAGCCGTCAAGTAAAAGTTAAAGTGTGTATAGAGACAAACACTTAAAGTGTGTAAACTTGTACTTTTCCAGCGAGTAAATAAATTCTCCATCAGACACAGAATCTCCAAAACAAGAGAAAAAGGACAAATCAATGGACTTGTTCTCCTGCTGCTGTAATTGAGCCATATTTTCTCCAAAAGTTAAGCCGGGATAAAAATAATGACCTCCGGGGAACATATTGACTGACGGATTGATGGCAATAAAGCCGAGCGTGATTCGCTTGAAGAGGTCAGACGCTCTTTAAGTGTTTTCTTTTCTTTTTAATGGAATCCGAGGCTCGAGCAGAAACTTCTCCGCCAGAGAAAAATCTTTTGTTTCTCCTTCACTGGTGATTGACTTGAAAAATAAGTTCAAACCCTGATCAAGGCTCGGACACGATCGCGGGATGAGATCCGGGAGGAGGACGGGAGCGCCGGCTCTTCGGGGACGACTTTGAGATATTGAGGTGTTTGGCAGTCGCGCCCCCAAAAATAGAAGAACAACAAAGCGGTGATTTAAAGTTAGTCTCGATCCCTCGAGACTTCCTGAAGAACCGCGACAGAAAACAATAGTTAGAGGGTCTCGTTGTGGGACTTCTGAGAAGATCTGAGGATCAAAGATAGTTTCTGACGAGTGACGACTTGAACCATTATCGCTTGTTTGGAAACGTTTAGGATACGATGGTGAAGCAGTTAAAACGAACTGATTGATGTTGAAAATAATAAAACTACTATGTTTGGAAATCAAAACTGGATGTAATATGTACTTAAAATATCTAAAATTGAACCAGATTTCTTGGGGTTGTGGTTCATCATGAACTTAATTGGAAAAACATTACAATTAAATTAAAAAATAATCATTAGCAGTTCTCTCAAACCAAACACATGTTCAATTATTAAATAAATACATTTAATTTACTGCTCTCTGATACTTTCTTATTTAACTAACTGTTACTGGAATCCATGTTAAAACCACAACTGATCAAATTGTTTGACAAAAAAAATGAACCTAAATACAAACAAACAAACCCATTAAATTATGATTAAACTGATTTATTAGTTTTAAAGTTTAAAGTCTTGGTTTATTATAATACAATGCAAATCGTGTAAATACAACTATACCAAGAGACTTGGTGGAGACTTCCTGGATTGATGACACAAGGTGACAAACCGCCATGCTTGACCAATACCAGCAGAGTGGGTGTGGTTATGGTCAACAGGATTTCATCTCCAGAACAACAAAGTGTTTTCAGTGGGCGTAGAGTTTTGTACAAACACACACTGATGATACAATAGAGTCACACATCACAATAACACACACACACTGATGATACAATACAGTCACACATCACAACAAATACATACACACTGATGATACAATAGAGTCACACATCACAACAACACACACACACTGATGATACAATAGAGTCACACATCACAACAACACACACACACTGATGATACAATAGAGTCACACATCACAACAACACACACACACTGATGATACAATAGAGTCACACATCACAACAACACACACACACTGATGATACAATAGAGTCACACATCACAACAACACACACACACCGATGATACAATAGAGTCACACATCACAACAACACACACACTGATGATACAATAGAGTCACACATCACAACAACACACACACACTGATGATACAATAGAGTCACACATCACAACAACACACACACTGATGATACAATAGAGTCACACATCACAACAACACACACACACTGATGATACAATAGAGTCACACATCACAACAACACACACACACTGATGATACAATAGAGTCACACATCACAACAACACACACACACACTGATGATACAATAGAGTCACACATCACTTTAGAAAGATGGTAATTAAGGTTAAATAACAAGAATAGAAGCAGAACAAACGTGTCCTTGTAAACCACAGTGTTTGTCCTTGTAAAGCACGACGTTGAGAATAAAGTCACCAACAACTGCACCATGATTATTCAAAGAGAGTTTAAACCAGTTTGAAACCAACTTGAAGCTGAGACACTGACCTGGCTGCGATGTATAAAGTCTTGTTCATGATCATGATGAGTTGAATGTCCAGCTTGTGCCGCTGTGTGTTGTTCCTGCCGGGCTTGTGGCCCACGAACGCCGGGTACTGCTTGGTGTCTGCAGAGTGAACACAATCCATCAAAGAATGTACTTTTGCACCAGTTTAGCATCGTAACGTTCAACGTCTGCTCGGACCGTCAGAGGCGCTGCTTCTGCTCCGGCTCCTCCGGCCAGAACCGCCGCGGAGCCGGGGCCAGAAACGAGGAGAAACAATAGGCATGTTTTCGTGGCTCGCCACAGTGTTTCCTCGTCGCACACACACGGCATTAGAAGCCGAGAAAAAGCCCATTATCCCCTTGATGTGAAGCAGGCTCGGTTTCAAATGCTGCTCTAAGTCCTTGCTTTTTATTTATCGCTGCCAAATTGCACTGCAGGCCTCAAGATGTATTTAGTGGAGGGTCTAAGTAGTGGTTCAAAGAAACCAAGACAGGCTTCGGGGATCAAACAGCCGAGTTACAATTTAAGGCTCCTCGGCTTTTAGAACACGGACTTCTTATGGTGGCAGAATTCCAATCTTCGCTAACACGTTTACATGAGGTTCCACACCATGATGATGAAGTAAACGACTTCTAATGCTTCTATTTTGGTGCCGTGACAAGGACTCTGATGAGAAAATAGGTCTATTTTACACCAAACACACACATACTGGTGATACAATAGAGTCACACATGCCTGAAGGAAGATGGTAGTTGAGGTTAAATTAGAAGCAGAAGAAATATGTCCTTGTAAACCACAATGTGTGTCCTTGTAAAACACAATGTTTGTCCTCGTAAAACACAATAAGGAAAATAAAGACACAAAAAAACTCTTTCATGATTTAACTCAAACTACAAAAGTGATCATAAAGAATGTTTCTGTCAACTTAAGTACAGAAATATTAAAACAACATTCATTTTTCTTATCGAAAGTTGTCTATTTTAAGACCTAGAAATAATATATTGTTTAATTTTCCTGTTTTTCAAACTCAGGTCAAGGTTGATGTGATGTCATGGGTTTGATTCATGTGTTTCCTGAGGCTTCTGTTGCCAAACATCGAGACAAAGTGTCTGCTCGAGGGTGCAACGTGTATTAAGTAGCAGAATTTAAAACGACTGTTTTTGGGCTTAAGAACAAAGTCTTGAAACTACATTTTCTCGTGTCAAAGGTGATGTAATCAACGTTACGACAGGACGCAGATGTTCTTGTGGATACAGATGTCTGGTCAACTTCCATGTTTGTACCACATGTTGCACAAGTATTGTGTAGGAAACGTAAACAAACATATGATTCTTGGCTGCAGTTGTCACCGTGATGGGATATTAAATATATTTTATGCTGTTTTTAGGGACAAAAGTACTAAATCAAGTAATACAATCATTATTATTTCATTGTTTTTATATTACTTTCCTTTGTTTTTCTCAAATAAAGCACTTTCTTTTCAAATATATACTTTTATATTCACTTTAATATTTTTGAGTAGCAATAAATACTCGCCAAAATGACAAATAAAAATTTTCCTCCATGACCTTTCACCTCATGAGGGTCACATGTACGTACTTTCCTTGAATTTCTGGAACTCCTGTTGTGTTATCAGTTTTATCTTGATCTTTTAAGTATATACTTTATTGAATATTGTTTTGATTGTTTAAGCGCTTTGTGACCCTGGTCTGGAAAAGCGCTTAAACAAATAAAAATTACGTACTTACTTTTACCGAGTCTAATGTAGACAAATTAAGTCTAGTTCAAAAACTGAAGTGAGAAGCAACAAAAACTCAGAATTTATTTACTTTAGGAAGTTAATGATCCATTTTTAATAGTCTCTGCTTGTGAACTTTATGAAAAAACACAGTTTATTTACGTTTCTGAGCAGCATGAGTGAGGTCACGACCCCATTAACCCGCCAGGTATTAGTTTAACACCACGAAGAAGAAGAAAAAAACAGGAGGATGGACTCACAGTTGCCGTGCGAGACGCTGATTGGCTCGCTGTCCTCAGGGAAGCCCGCCCCGGCGATCTGCAGCAGCGAGAAGGAGAGCAAGAAGGCCTCCGACCTCATGGTCGCGTCGATGGTCCACTGCTGCAGTTTCAGCTCCGCCTGAGACACACCAGCACAGAAAAGTTAGTATAGTTTGTCGTTGGTGTCGCTAATCCGTGCATGGATGCAGGAGCGATGACTCAAACACAAGCGGATTAAGGACGAAGATATGCGTCAGAGATCTGTGCGAGGGGGACTCTGGTCCAGAGGAGCCTCTCGTGGGGTCACCCTGGTGAGGTTACGAGGGGGACTCTGGTCCAGAGGAGCCTCTCGTGGGGTCACCCTGGTGAGGTTACGAGGGGGACTCTGGTCCAGAGGAGCCTCTCGTGGGGTTCACCCTGGTGAGGTTACGAGGGGGACTCTGGTCCAGAGGAGCCTCTCGTGGGGTCACCCTGGTGAGGTTAGGAGGGGGACTCTGGTCCAGAGGAGCCTCTCGTGGGGTCACCCTGGTGAGATTACGAGGGGGACTCTGGTCCAGAGGAGCCTCTCGTGGGGTCACCCTGGTGAGGTTACGAGGGGGACTCTGGTCCAGAGGAGCCTCTCGTGGGGTCACCCTGGTGAGATTACGAGGGGGACTCTGGTCCAGAGGAGCCTCTCGTGGGGTCACCCTGGTGAGATTACGAGGGGGACTCTGGTCCAGAGGAGCCTCTCGTGGGGTCACCCTGGTGAGGTTACGAGGGGGACTCTGGTCCAGAGGAGCCTCTCGTGGGGTCACCCTGGTGAGATTACGAGGGGGACTCTGGTCCAGAGGAGCCTCTCGTGGGGTCACCCTGGTGAGGTTACGAGGGGGACTCTGGTCCAGAGGAGCCTCTCGTGGGGTCACCCTGGTGAGATTACGAGGGGGACTCTGGTCCAGAGGAGCCTCTCGGGGGGTCACCCTGGTGAGGTTAGGAGGGGGACTCTGGTCCAGAGGAGCCTCTCGTGGGGTCACCCTGGTGAGGTTACGAGGGGGACTCTGGTCCAGAGGAGCCTCTCGTGGGGTCACCCTGGTGAGGTTACGAGGGTCACGAGTACCTCGTTTCCCACTCGTCGATCTTCCACTTTAGCAGCAGATCTTCATCTTCAGGATGAATCGACACATGTTGTTGCCAAACAATTTCAGAGGAGAAAGAGCAGATTTATGAAAGTAGATCAGAAGGTTAGAATTAAAACGTTAATTTTTAAGCATTAAAGATGTATTCAATAATTTATAGTGTTTCTTTAAAGGTTGAATGTGTTTTTTTGAATAATTGATTGAATTAAAAGATTCTCTTTGCAGACACGTGATCAACTGTGCGACACATTATTAGAGAAAGTTGGATCAATGGCTCGGTGCTCTGCTGGTTCTGTCTGGTGACAGTTTTATACCAACATTTTTATATTGATTTTAAAGAGTTTTAAAAACTTTTAAAGACTGAAAATCTTGAATTTTGAAATTTGAATTATTGAAATTAGGACTTCAACATGGGAATATCACACTGTATTTTTTTTGTTTTTTAAATAAATCTATTTAGAAAATACATGTTTTTTTAAAGCATAACATTTAAAAATATATAATAAAATTAAATAATAAGTATATTAAAAGATCATTAAAAAAAAATGTAATAAAAAATGGTGAATACATTTTTTTATTCAGATCGCATGTCACGCAATTGGTGTAAAATATTGATCAATGGTGCTTCTTTTGGTTATGTCTGGTGACTCTATTATAGCAACATTTTATACTGAATATAATATTTTCAAAAATCATTTTGAATGACTTCATAATTTGTTTTTAAAACGTAGATTTTTTTTATATATATATCTTAATTTTTCAAAATCTAATATTTTCAAAAAGCTCAGTCAAGTGAATGACTGGCCAAAAGTTGGATCGGTGGCTCGGTGCTCTGTTGGTTCAGTCTGGTGACAGTTTTACACCAACATTTATAGATTGAATTTTAAAAATCTGTGAATTAAAAATCTTTTTTTTTTTTTAAATGATTTATTTAGAAAATATTCATAATGTCGGGGGGGGTTTTTTAAGCATTACATTAAAAATAATACTTAAATTAAATTATTAAGATATTGACGGGGAAAATTAAGTTAATAATTGAATAAAACATAGTAAATATTTTCCAAATGCATTTTTTTAATTCACATGATCTACTGCGCGTCGCATGATTGGCTGAAAGATCGATCCATGGATCGGTGCTCTGTTGGTTTTGTCTGGTGACTCTATTATAAAACAGCATTTTATATTGAATTTAAAAGACTAAGAATTAAAAATTATTGAATTTAGGAAACATATTTTTGATTTATTGGAATAAGAAAATCAATCACTATTGTATAACTAATAATTTGTTTTAAAAATGCTAAATTTTAAAGAAAAAACGAAACAATTTCGAACCGTTCAAAATAGAAATAATTGAAAAATCAATCGTATAAAATGATGACACTGATCTACTTCCACACCGAGCTTCTCTACTTCCACATTCAAGCATCGAGTCGTCCGGAGTGATTGACAGCCCGTCATCTCCCAAAATAACTACCTGGATGTTTCCCCGACAAACCTTCAATTTAATTTAGCTCGTCTGCTAATGCAATTTTCTACGAGCCCAACAAAATCCTGTTGATCGGAGCGCCGTTGCCTCGCGCGGCGACGATAAATCATCCCAGACAATTATTTCAGCCACAATCTAATCAGGAATAAAACATTTCATTTGCATAATGTCGCCTCTTCATCTCCGTCGCTCCGATCGCGCCGCCAGACGATAAGACATTTAATGACATAATTGATTTTATTGCTAGAAATCCTTGGTGATATTTCCAGGTCCAGTCCGGGACAAAGACTAGAGACGCCGGAGACGAGTCGGTCGTCTTTGTATGTCCCTCTCTCTCGCTCGCCCTTCCCATTCCCACTCCCTCTCTCTCTCTCCATGCTCCTGTGAATCTCATTCAGCGCTGGAATGAAAACACCATTGAAGGGAGAATCACTTCAGCGCCGAGGAGAATACCAATCCTGGAGCCTGGATACGACCTTGATCTCAGGAGCTGCTCCACTTCTCGCCGTGTTTGGCCTACACCTCTTATCCTCACAGCCCTCGGCCTCGCCGCTGGGAACAAACACCGCTTTCTTTTTAAAGTGATCACAGGAGTTCAGACGCTCGGTGACCACTTTCAACGAATAGTAGATGAACTTGAACTCTTCACTTTATTCGTTTTAACAACATGTTTTAGTTGTTAGAACCTTTGACGACTACGGAGTGTGATTGTGATGTGTTTATCAGCGATAATCTGTCAATAATGTGTCAATAATAATGACACCTATAACGATACAGGGTCAACTATACAATAAATCGTGATATATAGTGATACTGTTCAAACAAAGATGAAGTTATTGTCGAGTACTTGATGAAGTCGTAACTGCTTTCATTTGTTTTCAAACCAAAATATGTCCAAACATCATTTTAAAAGCTGCTGGACTCACTGTATCCTCTTGTCCTCAGTCTGAGATCTTGCGAAGTTTCATTGTTCTTTACAGGATACAGGGTCAATGATATGATATGATATATTGCGAAACTGTAATAACAAGTATGTAATTGTAGTATTGTTGAGTACTTGACTCTGGTGTTGTGATAGTGTAGTAACAAGTATATATGTGTAGTATTGTTGAGTACTTGACTCTGGTGTTGTGATAGTGTAGTAACAAGTATATATGTGTAGTATTGTTGAGTACTTGACTCTGGTGTTGTGATAGTGTAGTAACAAGTATATATGTGTAGTATTGTCCAGTACTTGACTCTGGTGTTGTGATAGTGTAGTAACAAGTATATATGTGTAGTATTGTCCAGTACTTGACTCTGGTGTTGTGATAGTGTAGTAACGAGTATATATGTGTAGTATTGTTGAGTACTTGACTCTGGTGTTGTGATAGTGTAGTAACAAGTACATATGTGTAGTATTGTCCAGTACTTGACTCTGGTGTTGTGATAGTGTAGTAACAAGTACATATGTGTAGTATTGTCCAGTACTTGACTCTGGTGTTGTGATAGTGTAGTAACAAGTATATATGTGTGGTATTGTCCAGTACTTGACTCTGGTGTTGTGATAGTGTAGTAACAAGTATATATGTGTAGTATTGTCCAGTACTTGACTCTGGTGTTGTGATAGTGTAGTAACAAGTATATATGTGTAGTATTGTCCAGTACTTGAAGGTTTTTTTTGTTTTATGAGTTTTGTCTTTTTCGTAGGTTTGTATCGTCTCTATAGTGAATACATATATTATAAAAAAAAACTTTAGGAAAGAAAGTTCTTTAATACGAGAAAAAGATAAACTAAAGTTAAGTGAAATAAAATAATAATTTCAGCAACAAACTATAAAAACACTGAGTTAGCATCAAATAATAATTGGTTTTATTCAAAAAAAATTTGACTCAGACTTTTTTAAAGAAGTTACGGCGACGTGTTACTATTGTCGCATCGAAAAAAGAACTAATGCACATCCAGCGATCGGAAATACTTTTAAACATCGTATTTTTAACCATTAAAATTGAACATACAAAAAGTCAGAATGAACTCTCACATGAACATTAATTAATTAAAAGCTTTTCTTAAAAAAGTTGGGATTGGAACCGTGTTTGCTCGAGGGCCGAGGCACTAACCACACGTGTGATTAATGCTCATAATCGCGGCTCCTAATAGTTCCATCTCCGGTTAATGTGTTTCTCGACACCTTGAGCGACGTCTCTTTATCGCGGCTCGTATAATTGAACCTGTTGGCGAAACCATCGCACACGGTTTCCCATGATGCTCGGAGTAAATGGAGCACAAAACGACTTAAGTGAAACCCCCGACTCGTCCGCCGGCCCTTTCATTACCTGCCGCCACACATGACGAGCAGCAGGGGGTCCGCGGCCCCTCCTCCAAGAATGACTGTCTTTTCGTGGAGGATGAAATTGCTTCCGTGTGTGTGTGTGTGTGTGTGTGTGTGTGTGTGTGTGTGTGTGTGTGTGTGTGTGTGTGAACAGATGTCATGGTAACTGTCTTGACTAACCACCGGTGTGTCCACGCGAGGACGTGACGTCGAAGCGAGAAAAACAATAAACGCTCGACACGGACTCGTCGCCGTCGGTAACGACCTGTCAATCATACAAAAAAAAAGTGGCGTCCCGGGGTAATCGACTCCAGCGAAGCTGAGGTTCAGGAAAATAAGGTGGAAATTGCTTTACATCTGTCAGAAGTGGAGCCGTGTGTGAGGAGCCGGAGGAGCAGGAAGAGGTTCGCAAAATAAGTGGTGAGTTCAAGTGTTTTGTTCTTTTTTTTTGCAGGATACACTGGGATGTGACTCAATCAGGGAAGAAAGAGTTTTCGAGATTTTTATCTTTTTTTTCGGTCGGCGCAGAGGAAGTGCCCGGAAATCTTATGCTGGACTGAAATTTCAACAAAACTCAACTTCAAGTCGTAGCAGATAGAAGGTTACTAAGTAATATTTGTAGAGTGTTTTTCTAGACCAGGGTCCCAAAGCGCTTAAACAATCAAAATATATACTTTAAAAGTAGTTCAGGAACCATCAGTAGATTCTGATCCACAGACCTCAGAGCCCGAG
>NC_141818.1:52697713-52772713 GCF_982586985.1 Callionymus lyra
ACAATAATAGGAACATGGTTTACAGTTAATGTTTAATTAGGTTAATTGGTTATTAACTAGAAAGCATTTATCATGATCTGAACACATTTATCGCGAAAGGAGGATTTTATTTGTCTGGTGATGAAAGTATTGAATACAAATAAAAATTAAGGAAATTGATACAAATGTAATAAATAGTTATGAATAAAATAGATTACATTGATGGGCATATACAAATGTAATAAAATAAAATAATATAAAATAAAATAAAATAAAAATGAATAAAATTAAATTAAATTAAATTAAATTAAATTAAATTAAATTAAAATTAATAATCTAGGTAAAACAAGTTCTTGATTATATTGAGTCCAACAAATAAAATGATAATGATAATATAATGATACCTATTTGGGATGGAAATAAGAAATAGATTGAGATACTATTGACACACGAAAATATGACAATTGTGCGAGTGATTGACTCTCACCTTAAAGTATATAATGTTTTTAATTTAATTTAAATTTCCCAAGTTTCACGCAAACTAATGAGGAGAAAGCAGTTGAACAAGTGGACGAGCAGGTGATTGAGACTCGATCTCATGAACGTAAAGTATCTATGAAGATGTTGAAGTGCAGCTACAGAGAGAAACTTCACTCTTACCATGTTTCCGCACAGATCACAAGAACAAAAGTGACTTTATAGAAACCACGGGTGAGAAGAAAACTTCTCAAACTTCTAGTTTTGACAGATTGACGACGTCTCGCAGCAGGAGAACAACCTTCCCCACGACGGCCGATGTTTCAAGTCCGAGCCGCTAAATCCTCGACGCTTTTACAACCGGTTCACATAAACGGCGTATCGGCGGCAGAACACACCTCCGCACGCCACCTGCTCGCGCTCGTGAAAGACGCCCGGGTCCGGGGGTTATGTCGGGGTAACTTGAGGCCGGGGCAGTAAAGAAGCAGAAGTGGCAACCATATGGGAATATAAAAGAAGGGCCCGGCTCTTCTGCTCCGGGCCCCTCGGATATATACGTCTGATACCCCGGCAGGTGTTTACAACTGTCAACCCCTCCCTGATAAATCAAAAGTCCAAAGACAGAAGCAGCCGTCTCCGCCGAGATAAGAGGGAGCGAACGGTGGGAGTAGAAACGAAGGAATTCTTTCCGTCGACATCCTCAACAGACACTAGAAACATGGACGTCAAACTCGGGCGCTCCCTCCTGTTTTGAGTGCTCACCAGAATGAAAGTAATCCATCATGATTGGACTGTGGGAAGACAATGGCGTGGACATGAATGAGGCACCCTGTCGCTGCGAGCCCTTTAGCGGAACAGAGGCACCAAATGAGGGACTGTCTCGCGCTAAAGACTTGACGGATTGATTCTGGAAGTGAGCCAGCGAGCGCTCCAAGACGACAGGGAGCCCGAGACCCGCGAACAGCGAGGGACCCAGAAATAATACAGCACTTTCACACAGCGATGGACAATAAGTGGGAATGAAAGGAAAATATTGATACGCTTCCATGTTGCAGTACTTTTTTTAAACAGTATCGATTAAAATAGTTCTGTCTTTCAGATCATACTTTCGTTTCCATGATCATTATGTCATCAAGGATCAATGAAAAGTCCACAATATCTTGGCGAGGACTGAGGACAAGAGGATACAGTGGACTCCAGCACCTTTTAAAGAAAATTTTTGTAGGGGGGTAAAAAAGAAATTGATACATTAAAATATTGCAATGTTTTTTCTTCACAATACTGTATCGATACTCAAAATACTGCCAATGACTGTAATACTGCCGATGACTGAGGACGAGAGGATACAATAAACTCTTTTGCATAAGAAGCTTTTGAAGTCGATGTTTAGACATATTTTGGTTTGAAAACAAATTAAAATAGTTTCGACTTCGTCAAGAGTCATGTGGTCTGTAAATACTACAACACCAGAGTCAAGTACTGGACAATACTACACATATACTGTATACTTGTTACTACACTATCACAACATCAGAGTCAAGTATTCGACAATACTACACATAAATACTTGTTACTACACTATCACAACACCAGAGTCAAGTATTCGACAATACTACACATATATACTCTTTACTACACTATCACAAAACCAGAGTCAAGTAATAGACAATACTACACATATATACTTGTTACTACACTATCACAACACCAGAGTCAAGTACTGGACAATACGACACATATATACTTGTTACTACACTATCACAACACCAGAGTCAAGTACTGGACAATACTACACATATATACTTGTTACTACACTATCACAAAATCAGAGTCAAGTAATCGACAATACTACACATATATACTTGTTACTACACTATCACAACACCAGAGTCAAGTACTGGACAATACTACACATATATACTTGTTACTACACTATCACAACACCAGAGTCAAGTATTAGACAATACTACACATATATACTTGTTACTACACTATCACAATACCAGAGTCAAGTACTGGACAATACTACACATATATACTTGTTACTACACTATCACAACACCAGAGTCAAGTACTGGACAATACTACACATATATACTTGTTACTACACTATCACAAAACCAGAGTCAAGTAATCGACAATACTACACATATATACTTGTTACTACACTATCACAACACCAGAGTCAAGTACTGGACAATACTACACATATATACTTGTTACTACACTATCACAACACCAGAGTCAAGTATTAGACAATACTACACATATATACTTGTTACTACACTATCACAACACCAGAGTCAAGTACTGGACAATACTACAAATATATACTTGTTACTACACTATCACAACACCAGAGTCAAGTACTGGACAATACTACACATATATACTTGTTACTACACTATCACAACACCAGAGTCAAGTACTGGACAATACTACACATATATACTTGTTACTACACTATCACAACACCAGAGTCAAGTATTAGACAATACTACACATATATACTTGTTACTACACTATCACAATACCAGAGTCAAGTACTGGACAATACTACACATATATACTTGTTACTACACTATCACAACACCAGAGTCAAGTACTGGACAATACTACACATATATACTTGTTACTACACTATCACAAAACCAGAGTCAAGTAATCGACAATACTACACATATATACTTGTTACTACACTATCACAACACCAGAGTCAAGTACTGGACAATACTACACATATATACTTGTTACTACACTATCACAACACCAGAGTCAAGTATTAGACAATACTACACATATATACTTGTTACTACACTATCACAACACCAGAGTCAAGTACTGGACAATACTACAAATATATACTTGTTACTACACTATCACAACACCAGAGTCAAGTACTGGACAATACTACACATATATACTTGTTACTACACTATCACAACACCAGAGTCAAGTACTGAACAATACTACACATATATACTTGTTACTACACTATCACAACACCAGAGTCAAGTACTGGACAATACTACACATATATACTTGTTACTACACTATCACAACACCAGAGTCAAGTATTAGACAATACTACACATATATACTTGTTACTACACTATCACAACACCAGAGTCAAGTACTGGACAATACTACAAATATATACTTGTTACTACACTATCACAACACCAGAGTCAAGTACTGAACAATACTACACATATATACTTGTTACTACACTATCACAACACCAGAGTAAAGTACTGGACAATACTACACATATGTACTTGTTACTACACTATCACTATATACCACTATATATATCGTTGACTCTGTATTGTGCTACGTATCGTAACAGAATCCTGAAAAAAACCCATAATAAGTGTCTTTTTAATTCTCTGCTCCCTGATGCAGAGCTGGAGACGAGGATGACATCATTCCGACTCTGGTGCGAGGCGTCCAGGCAGAACGAGATGAGAGAAGATAACTACCTGCAAGTCACTACCGTGTTTTTTAAGTAGGTCGAGCCGCACTGCTGGGGGGGATTACTCTCCTCAAATCACTGCTAAACACCTCAAGATGGTGCGATGGTTTCTGCTCTCGCAGGCAGTCGCTGTTCACACGCTTTTAAATAAAGTTGCACTCGTTCACAGGCAGGAATAAAAATAGCAGGAAAACAATGAGAAGAAAGTGCAGGTGTTGCAGTGGAAGCATCGTCGTGGTTCTTGCTCTCGAACACCAGGATTTCGTCACACAGCAGATGAATTAAATATACTGCTGGTTAAAGATTTCATTGCAATTGAAGTACGTAAGTGAGTTATTTGTAAAGCGTCTTTCTAGTGTAATTAAAACACAAAAGGTGTTTGAGATTTGAACCTTTTCCATCTGTTTACCTAAAAGTATCAAAGAGAAGGTTTTCAGGAAACCTTTGCAAC
This sequence comes from Callionymus lyra, assembly GCF_982586985.1. NCBI lineage: Eukaryota > Metazoa > Chordata > Actinopteri > Syngnathiformes > Callionymidae > Callionymus > Callionymus lyra. The sequence continues at coordinate 52,702,096 of NC_141818.1, forward strand.
AACAAAGTGAAAACATCAACAACAACAACAGCGACACAATGAGAAAGTAAAGCGTTATACGTGAAGAAAGACTTGAGGAGCTACAGACGAGTAAACGGGGCTCCGACCTTTAGAATAGGTGTTTTGATACGATGCAAATCGATCCCACTTTAAAAGCTGAAGTTGTGTGTTTGGTTGAAACACTTTTCTGGTCCAGAACTATTCTGGATACACTCTCTGAACGTGCCTGGAGTTGAAAGTTGACATTGTGTCGCAGGGGCTGCTGGGAATACTTGACCAAGGATAGCAGTTGCTCGGCTCTGACCTTTGATTCGGACGGTATTCCAGTCTTGCACTGATATCTCAAAGCAGGAGAATGTAAAGACGACGGGTCGTGGGTTCACTTAGGGTCCGTCAATCAAACGTGATTGGAATGTTGCTAATATTTGGCAGGTGGACGATGACAACAGTTTGTGTTGAGTCAAGTACTCGACAATACTACACTTATATTATGTTAATCTGTGTATCCTTTTCTTTGTGTTATTTCCTTTGATCAATGTTATTTCTAGTTGCACTTTGTCATCCCTTGCACTTTGTTCTTTACATTTGTAATTTATCATCCCTTGCACTCTGTTCTTTACATTTTAATAATTTGTCATCCCTTGCACTCTGTTCTTTACATTTTATAATTTGTCATCCTTGCACTTCGTTTGTCTATATTTGGATTTTGTCGTCCCTTTATGATACTGTATCGATATTTGGAAAATACTTTTTAATAATATTTTTTTTATTAATATGCAAATTTGGACTGCATTCCTTCATTCTAGCCAAAGAATGAATGTAAGAGACCCTTGCGAGGACTGAGGATAAGAGGATACAGTCAGCTCCAGCCGCTTTTAAATCTAATGTTTATTGAAACATTAAAATAGGATAGTTTTATTTTTTCACGATACTCTATCAAATCTATATATAATAATATAAACACTAGGGAACAATGTAATACTTGTGATGGCTGAGGACGAGAGGATACAGTCCACTCCAGCAGCGCTATATCAATACAAATTACTTAGTTACTTAAATACTTTTAAAGCTTATGTTTATTGAAACATTAAAATATGACAATGTTTTTTTTTTACGATACTGTATCAATACTCTATAAGCACTAGGGAACAATGTAATACTTGTGATGGCTGAGGACGAGAGGATACGGTCCAATCCAGCTGCTTTTAAAGCTAATGTTTATTGAAACATTAAAATATGACAATGTTTTTTTTTTACGATACTGTATCAATACTCTATAAGCACTAGGGAACAATGTAATACTTGTGATGGCTGAGGACGAGAGGATACAGTCCACTCCAGCAGCGCTATATCAATACAAATTACTTACTTACTTAAATACTTTTAAAGCTTATGTTTATTGAAACATTAAAATAGGACAATGTTTTTTTTTTTACAATACTGTATCAATACTCTATAAGCACTAGGGAACAATGTAATACTTGTGATGGCTGAGGACGAGAGGATACGGTCCAATCCAGCCGCTTTTAAAGCTAATGTTTATTGAAACATTAAAATATGACAATGTTTTTTTTTTTTCACGATACTGTACCGATACTCTATAAGCACTAAGGAACAATGTAATACTTGTGATGGCTGAGGACGAGAGGATACGGTCCAATCCAGCCGCTTTTAAAGCTAATGTTTATTGAAACATTAAAATATGACAATGTTTTTTTTTTTTCACGATACTGTACCGATACTCTATAAGCACTAGGGAACAATGTAATACTTGTGATGGCTGAGGACGAGAGGATACAGTCCACTCCAGCAGCGCTATATCAATACAAATTACTTACTTACTTAAATACTTTTAAAGCTTATGTTTATTGAAACATTAAAATATGACAATGTTTTGTTTTTTTCACAATACTATATCGATACTCTATAAGCACTTGGGAACAATATAATACTTGTGATGGCTGAGGACGAGAGGATACAGTCAACTCCAGCTGCTTTTAAAGCTAATGTTTGTAGGTAATATTTATAAATTAAAATATGGCAAAAGACCCCCATGAAAATTCAAATACGTCCAGTTTTAATGAGAACTCAATATTACTTCTTTAAGAAAAGGATATTTCCATAATTCTTGCTTCTTTCCGGAATAATTGGACGCACAGTTCACCTGCTGTTACTTTTCTCCGCTCACCCTCGTCAGTTTTTTGACAAGTTGTATTTTTCACAGCCGGGTAGATCAAGAACCCTCAGTTTTTGTTCTTTTGTTTGTCTTTTCAAATATGGTATCAAACAATCCCCTACTTGGACGCACAAACAAAGCGCGGCTGAATAAAACACAAAGAGACAAGCGCGTAATGGATTGATCTCCACGAAGAAAAGAGGTTGCACATTTAAATATCAGAACCTTTTCCAGGCCTGTCAATCACCACCCACCATGAAACGGGCCCGGCCGGTTCGAGCCGATCTGCGAGCAGCTGATACCGAGTGGCGAGGTCTAATCAGAGCAAATGGCGACTGATAAGGACATATTTGGTCGCACATGGCCTTTTTGGGGCTGTGATCTGATTATCTGTCGGGTCTGTCTGGCTCTGAACCTGATTATCCTTTAAACCTGACGTCGGCGACACAAAGTGATGTTCGGTCCGGTTCAAATTGAATATTACCAGTACACACACGGATCATGAGTTATGTTGGGTATCTTTATACACACAGATGTTTGTTTGTGTGAAACTACAAAATACCTCATCGACGTGTACAGCTTGCAGAGATGCACGAGAGGAACGGTTGGTGACGGGAAAAGACGATCTCGGGCGTAGAGGGCGCTATACGTCCCAGGTATGGATGTTGTACTTGTTAAAACTTTGCAGCAGTATTTCTTTTGCGGTTCCGAATGATGTAAAGTTTGCTGTCAAGAAGATTAAATCAATGAAAGAACATTAAGTAGATTCACGTTTCATAGTGTACCATGAAAAACGCTCTAAAAAACATATGTATTATTGCAGTATTATTATTAGGTATTATTGTTTAGGGCTTGCTAATAAGGAAATATATATTATAAACATGGTTTTCATTGGTTGAGTTTGTGGTCTCACCTCAATTAGTTTTTGTGTGTGTTTTTCTGCAGCATTAACATGAAGAATATAATTTTCAGCAAATGTTCAGGGTTAGGGTCATCACTGTATCCTCTCGTCCTCAGTCATAACTGTATCCTCTCATCCTCAGTCATCACTGTATCCTCTCGTCCTCAGTCATCACTGTATCCTCTCGTCCTCAGTCATCACTGTATCCTCTCGTCCTCAGTCATCACTGTATCCTCTCGTCCTCAGTCATCACTGTATCCTCTCATCCTCAGTCATCACTGTATCCTCTCATCCTCAGTCATCACTGTATCCTCTCGTCCTCAATCATCGCTGTATCCTCTCATCCTCAGTCATCACTGTATCCTCTCATCCTCAGTCATCACTGTATCCTCTCAGTCATCACTGTATCCTCTCATCCTCAGTCATCACTGTATCCTCTCATCCTCAGTCATCACTGTATCCTCTCGTCCTCAGTCATCACTGTATTCTCTCGTCCTCAGTCATCACTGTATTCTCTCATCCTCAGTCATCACTGTATCCTCTCGTCCTCAGTCATCACTGTATCCTCTCGTCCTCAGTCATCACTGTATTCTCTCGTCCTCAGTCATCACTGTATACTGTATCACATTAAAATGTGAACAGAAAGTCAACAAACGACTATATTTCACAATAAAATGTGAACAGAAAGTCAACAAACGACTATATTTCACAATAAAATGTGAACAGAAAGTCAACAAACGACTAAAATGTCATCTTGGTTAAACTGTTCATCACCTGTGACTAAACTTGAATCACCTGAAGATAGAAGCTCAGGTCAGTTCACGGATGAATCCGTCGCTCGTGTTCTATTTATAGCGCGTCCTTGGCGTGACCTCTGCCCTCTGAGGTAAACAAACAGCAGCAACATGTCAGCGAGCTAAACGCCACATTAGCTCCGGAGGGTAAAAGCAGGAGAGCGATGACGGAACAACTGAAGCACCAGCGTCCCGTCGAGCCACGACGGGGTGTTGGATCTGTCGCGCGGGTTTTTTGTTTGGAGTCTGACTCCGAGGGCCCGACCGTGGGGAGGATCCCCCGGGCGGAGCCGGAGCGCCTCGGTTCTGCTGAGTCATGTTGGAGCGACGGAGGTGATTCAGAACGACGAGGAAAGACAATCCGTTAACGACTGCGAGTCCAAATGAGGATGAACCGGATCCAGGAGTCGACTTCAAGGTGGTGTTTAACAGCAGCTCCGCGGGCGACTGTCCTGGGCGACACCCTGGAGAGGTTTACGTGAATAAAAGTACAAGATACAGAACTTAAGAGATAAAATAAAATGGTTTATATTTTAATAAATGTGTGTAAAATAAAATGATTTGATTATTTTATTTATTTTCAATTAACTTACACATATTCACACCATTTATTTTTGTGTTGTAATTACACTTCCGGCCTCTAATTACCCCTCATTACGTCCTCCGCAGCTAAAGTAACAATGAAGTCCTGGTGATGACTGAGGACGAGAGGATACAGTGACTCCAGCAGCTTTTAAAGCTGATGTTTGGACATATTTAGTTTGAAAACAAATGAAAGCAGTTACGACTTCGTGAAGAGTCATGTGGTCTGTAAATACTACAACACCAGAGTCAAGTACTGGACAATACTACACATATCTACTTGTTACTACACTATCACAACACCAGAGTCAAGTACTGGACAATACTGCACATATATACTTGTTACTACACTATCACAACACCAGAGTCAAGTACTGGACAATACTACACATATCTACTTGTTACTACACTATCACAACACCAGAGTCAAGTACTGGACAATACTACAAATATATACTTGTTACTACACTATCACAACACCAGAGTCAAGTACTGGACAATACTACACATATATACTTGTTACTACACTATCACAACACCAGAGTCAAGTACTGGACAATACTACACATATATACTTGTTACTACACTATCACAACACCAGAGTCAAGTACTGGACAATACTACACATATATACTTGTTACTACACTATCACAACACCAGAGTCAAGTACTGGACAATACTACAAATATATACTTGTTACTACACTATCACAACACCAGAGTCAAGTACTGGACAATACTACACATATATACTTGTTACTACACTATCACAACACCAGAGTCAAGTACTGGACAATACTACACATATATACTTGTTACTACACTATCACAACACCAGAGTCAAGTACTGGACAATACTACACATATCTACTTGTTACTACACTATCACAACACCAGAGTCAAGTACTGGACAATACTACACATTTATACTTGTTACTACACTATCACAACACCAGAGTCAAGTACTGGACAATACTACACATATCTACTTGTTACTACACTATCACAACACCAGAGTCAAGTACTGGACAATACTACACATTTATACTTGTTACTACACTATCACAACACCAGAGTCAAGTACTGGACAATACTACACATATATACTTGTTACTACACTATCACAACACCAGAGTCAAGTACTGGACAATACTACACATATATACTTGTTACTACACTATCACAACACCAGAGTCAAGTACTGGACAATACTACACATATATACTTGTTACTACACTATCACAACACCAGAGTCAAGTACTGGACAATACTACACATATATACTTGTTACTACACTATCACAACACCAGAGTCAAGTACTGGACAATACTACACATATATACTTGTTACTACACTATCACAACACCAGAGTCAAGTACTGGACAATACTACACATATATCCTTGTTACTACATTATCACTATATATATCATAATATATTCTATCGTTGTCTCTGTATTGTGATACTTGTGATACTGGCTTCTTGCCAACACACCCCTAGTGTCTCTGGTCTGCAACCGTCGGTTCATTCGTTCACGGCTGAAGATCGACGATGGATTGGATCAGTTTCCTCTCATGTGAAGGAGGATCGATAGACGCTGATGATGATTGTGCAGCAGATACAAGCCTCGACTCACTCCAGTGTAAATGAGAAAAGTCTCGACGTCAATATTCAGCAGCAGCGTCTCTAAGTGGTTCTCAGAGACACCAGGAGTTCTTCTCCAGGACCGGATCACCAGAGGGCGAGAAGAAAACCATCATCACACCAAAGTGTCTCATTAGATAAATCTGCATATGCTGATTCAAGTTTGATGAGAAAAGTTGCACAAAAATCACCAAAATTAATTTGAATAACAGATTCACTCTCGGCGTTGAATTTTAGTCGAACACAAACTTCTTCTTCTACGTGTTTTAAAGTTTAAACTCATGGATTAACAACCTGTCGGGTTCATGGTCGCACCTTTAACACCCATGAACCTCCTCTTCTTCTTCTCCTCCTTTCACTCATTCTCTCCGTCCGTCATCGTTTCCAAACCAATTCAACGTAAACGAAAACTGTAAGAATGTCGAAGCCAAGGATGAAACTGCAATACCAGAAAAACTATGTATAGAAATTGGATTTATTGTGGATATTTAACTTGTAACAATCAACGCTTTGCAGTTGCAGAAATGATTCATGGACTAAAGAAAATAGAAGTACAAATACTTTATTTTTATATATCAATTCACTAATTTTGTGCCATGTTTGTACTCAATTGTTTTGTTTCTATGTATATAAAGTAGTTTATTTTAATCCTGTAGATCGGACAGCTGCTTTATAAATAAATATATATACATTATTAATATTATTACTCAAAAGGTGTTTAGTGCTACATTTAATGATATTACGCCGCATCAGGTTTTAACAGATGCGTTTGAGCGACACAAGCGCGAGTCCAGGAAGAATATCGTGAAAATGTAAATGTATCGACGAAGCTCTGGAGTCGCATCCATGAATCTGTCAAAGCATGAAAAGGCAGGTGCGAGGATCTCGGGGCGTCGTGTAGAAAAGCTTATTTACGCCACAGAGGTTTGGTTCCTGCACACGCCTGTTGAAGCAGCTGTTCTTCAGTGTCGAGGATCCAGGACCCGGACTCAGGTACCAGGGCGGCCTGCAGGGACCCGAGAGGAGGCGTGATGCTTTCTCGCGTCGCTTCCATCTGGCGCTTTTCCACGTCTCGCAGCTTCCTGCTTCTTTGTGTCGCCGCCGTCCTTCTTCCTGGAGTGAAAGCACCTGCGCCCCATTGTTCACCTCAAATCATCCTCTGACTGCCACGCCGGCGGAAAGTGTTTAAATCTGACACAAGATAAATTATCCGGCTTTGAAGGTCGTTTCCAGGCTTTCAGCAGAGATTTTTTTACCGTTTTATTTCTTTTCCCTTCTTGTCTTTTCCTTGGAGACTCAGGAAGTTACGAAATGAATGATGAGAGAATGTTTTGAAGATAATTTGATGAAGAAAAAAGTTGGTTCAGCAGAATCTTGTCCATTATTTTGTGCTAAGACACACTTTAGGAAAGCAGCTGAAGACCATGACTTTCTACTTCATATCATTCCTGCTACGAGAGGATACAATGGTGACTGAGGACGAGAGGATACAGTTATGACTGAGGACGAGAGGATACAATGGTGACTGAGGACAAGAGGATACAGTTATGACTGAGGACGAGAGGATACAGTGAGTCCATTAGCTTTTAAAGCTGATGTTTGGACATATTTTGGTTTGAAAACAAATGAAAGCAGTGATGACTGAGGACGAGAGGATACAGTTATGACTGAGGACTAGAGGATACAGTGATGACTGAGGATGAGAGGATACAGTGATGACTGAGGACGAGAGGATACAGTGATGACTGAGGACGAGAGGATACAGTTATGACTGAGGACGAGAGGATACAGTGATGACTGAGGATGAGAGGATACAGTGATGACTGAGGACGAAAGGATACAGTGATGACTGAGGATGAGAGGATACGGTGATGACTGAGGACGAAAGGATACAGTGATGACTGAGGACGAGAGCATACAGTTATGACTGAGGACGAGAGGATACAGTGATGACTGAGGACGAGAGGATACAGTGATGACTGAGGACGAGAGGATACAGTGATGACTGAGGACGAGAGGATACAGTTACAAGTGAGGATACAGTGAGTCCAGCAGCTTTTAAAGCTGATGTTTGGACATATTTTGGTTTGAAAACAAATGAAAGCAGTGATGACTGAGGACGAGAGGATACAGTGATGACTGAGGACGAGAGGATACAGTGAGTCCAGCAGCTTTTAAAGCTGATGTTTGGACATATTTTGGTTTGAAAACAAATGAAAGCAGTTACGACTTTGTCAAGAGTCATGTGGTCTGTAAATACTACAACACCAGAGTCAAGTACTGGACAATACTACACATATATACTTGTTACTACACTATCACAACACCAGAGTCAAGTACTCAACAATACTACAAAATAATACCACAAATTATATACTTTCATTATATTCATGTATTACTTTATATTTTGGGATATTTACACATATTCTTCCAAAGAAGAGACAAACTAGTTCAGGAACCATCAGTAGATTCTGATCCAAAAACTAGCTCTAGGTGTATTTTTTTGTCCAGTATTGGACTAATGACCTTTCCAGGGTGTCCCTCGCCTCTTGCTCCACGTAGCTGGGATGCACTTCCGAGCCCGGGAGCGAGCGGGAAACTGAATTAGCAGCGGATAAACTAATTGTTGGGACTGCGTCCAACAAAACGACAGAATGTTGAGATTATGAAAGATGAAGCGTCTCATAAGGTCTGCGAACGTCTCCCGCGTTTAATTTCCTGTTTTAATATCTCATGGATTATTTCAGCGCACTTAATGGGATTTTTTCTCTTCCAGTTTAGTTTGATGCATGTCCCATTAGCCCGAGTGCCGCGTCCCTGCTGATAGCTGGCTCGCCGGCGCTTCGTTTTCCAAAGTCACGGGCCAATCAGATGCGAGCGCGATGCTAATCTCCATTAAGGTAATGCAGTCGCCGTGAGTCCTGTGCTCAGACCCTCAGGCTGTTTTTCAAGCTTTTTCTTGTTCACGTCCTTTAAACCGACATGTCGGGCGTTTTTTTTCTTCCCAGCCGTGAATCCATCTTCATATCGTGGTAAAGACTTCTAGACATCTCGCTGACTCATCTCTCAATTCCCCCCCGTGACAGAAACCATGGGGTCGGCGAGTGAAATGAGCGAAATTAAATTACATTCTGTGCGAGCCGACGATATTGTTCCGCTGATATGTATCTTATTTGCTGTTAGTGCATCATATCCAGTGGCATTACGAGTCCCGGATAGAGCCGGACGTTGAGCGCAGATATTGTGTCGAATGTAAAGAGGGATCCGTGTCCGTTATCTCCAGCAACCACATTGAAAAGTGAGGCTGCGAGCATCCGGCGCCGCTAATGAGGGAGACGGTGAGCCTCACACATGGCAACAGACGAGGAGAATGGAAGGAGACGGGGACGTGGAAAGTGTGCGTCGACACCGTCGCAATTATGAACTAGAACACACACACACACACACACACACACTCAAAAATGTGTTGATTCAATTTCGAGGTTTTATGCCTTTTTTTCTTAACGAAGTTGTACAAAAGAATGACAACTTCAAAGTCTTCCTAAAAACACACTAGGAGGCAAAATATATTATATTGATCTTAATTAACTCTGTGTGTGTTGTAACGAAAACACTCGACACGCAAATTACTTCGTCCTCGGTTTCAACTTTTTTTGTGAGTCTCTGTGTGATTGTTCACGTTGATAATTCCTTATCTTATCTTAAAGTTCGACTTGTGTCAATGTGTGTGTGTGCTGTTGTGATTTGTAACTCTATTGTATCATCCGTGTGTGTTTGTTGTTGTGATATGTGACTCTATTGTATCATCAGTGTGTGTTGTTGTGATGTGTGACTCTATTGTATCATCAGTGTGTGTGTGCTGTTGTGATTTGTGACTCTATTGTATCATCAGTGTGTATTGTTTTGATGTGTGACTCTATTGTATCATCAGTGTTTGTGTGCTGTTGTGATTTGTGACTCTATTGTATCATCAGTGTGTGTTGTTGTGATGTGTGACTCTATTGTATCATCAGTGTGTGTGTGTTGTTGTGATGTGTGACTCTATTGTATCATCAGTGTGTATTGTTTTGATGTGTGACTCTATTGTATCATCAGTGTTTGTGTGCTGTTGTGATTTGTGACTCTATTGTATCATCAGTGTGTGTTGTTGTGATGTGTGACTCTATTGTATCATCAGTGTGTGTGTGTTGTTGTGATGTGTGACTCTATTGTATCATCAGTGTGTGTGTTGTTGTGATGTGTGACTCTATTGTATCATCAGTGTGTGTGTTGTTGTGATGTGTGACTCTATTGTATCATCAGTGTGTGTGTGTTGTTGTGATGTGTGACTCTATTGTATCATTAGTGTGTGTGCTGCTGTGCTGTGTGACTCTATTGTATCATCAGTGTGTGTGTGTTTTTGTGATGTGTGACTCTATTGTATCATCAGCGTTTGTGTGTTGTTGTGATGTGTGACTCTATTGCACCATCAGTGTGTGTGTTGTTGTGATGTGTGACTCTATTGTATCATCAGTGTGTGTGTGTTTTTGTGATGTGTGACTCTATTGTATCATCAGCGTTTGTGTGTTGTTGTGATGTGTGACTCTATTGCACCATCAGTGTGTGTGTTGTTGTGATGTGTGACTCTATTGTATCATCAGTATGTGTGTTGTTGTGATGTGTGACTCTATTGTATCATCAGTGTGTGTGTGTTGTTGTGATGTGTGACTCTATTGTATCATCAGTGTTTGTGTGCTGTTGTGATTTGTGACTCTATTGTATCATTAGTGTGTGTGCTGTTGTGATGTGTGACTCTATTCCATCATCAGTGTGTGTGTTGTTGTGATGTGTGACTCTATTGTATCATCAGTGTGTGTGTGTTGTTGTGATGTGTGACTCTATTGTATCATCAGTGTGTGTGTGTTGTTGTGATGTGTGACTCTATTGTATCATCAATATGTGTGTTGTTGTGATGTGTGACTCTATTGTATCATCAGTGTGTGTGTGTTGTTGTGATGTGTGACTCTATTGTATCATCAGTGTGTGTGTTGTTGTGATGTGTGACTCTATGAGGGACTTACTGCGTCTTGGAGAGGAAGTGACGAAGATACAACTTAAGTTACGAAATCTGTTGACACTGTTTTTATAACGTGTAATTAAAAGCCCTAAATGTAGTTTTTAAATAGTGATTTTGGCTCCCCCTAGTGTTGTTTCACCATTGCATTTTGTTGTGTCAGTTTCTCTCGGCACGTTCTTCCTCTGACATTAACTGGGTCACGATCGTTTAGACATCATTACAGAAAATATAAATTCAATCTAAGATATTATTTTCTGTTGTTTTATGGATGAAAAGTCTAAAGATCCCACTTTGGTAAGAAACACACAAGAGAACATGAGAAACAACAAGAATCGTGGACGTGAAGTGAGTCGTGTAATCCTTTGAGAAGAGAAAGTACTGCCTTGTTAACCTCATTAGCGTCAAGCTAATTAGTAGTTGTTGTTGTGTGTACGAGTATACAAAGCTGAACACTGTTGTGTGTACTCGAGAGGGAGGTAAAATGACTGGGATGGTTGTATGTTCTTTGTGTTGCTGAATCCGTGACATCATGACCCAACGTTCGTATTTCCAAGGTTCGACCGGTTCGTTTCTCATACAGCTCTGGATGTATTTAACCTTTACTGCACAGTACACACGACAGCCAATTAAAATATGTTTTTCACTACATGTATGAGAGTCAAAGTTGTGTAACAACCCATTGTGTAACTGCAAAACAACTTTTAACACAAGTTTATCTCTCGTTCCTTCTATTATAGCCAATTATATTTTTGTAAACAACACTAACTAACCAAAGCATTTATGAATCAAGAGTAGAAATAATAACAAAAGGTATTTATTATTAATATTATTATTACATTTTACTGAAAAACACATTCAGGATATATATTTTTTTCCAAGTGTAACAAGGATTTCTCCAGGAGAACAAACTCAAAAGACCCTTGAGCTGAACTCTAGTCATTTATATTTTATTTTTTTTATTATTGTTTTGTGAAGCCATCGGCACAATCCAACCAATGTCAACTTCCAAAAGAAAAAGAAATGTGGTTCTATGATCAAGACTTTTGTGCAACATTTACGTTTCTTGATCCAGAGAAATACTGATGTTCGTCAACATGAATTCTTACATAAATAAAGATCATCAAGTTCTCGTAGCCGTGAAACGCTTTTGTAAGAAGAAAAATATTTGGTTTTTATTCCATCCCAGCGTGAGTGTGTTAATATTGCTCTCAGAGATTGAAGTAGATATTTTTTAACTAACTCTCTTAGAATTCAAAGTTATTTCCGTCGCACAAAAGCCGACACGAACCCCAAGGTCGGCCCAAATTAAATTTTGCTCGCTGAAGAAAAATCCTCAATAAAGTGGAATTGTATGTTCTCGACACCTCTGGACACTTTTAGTTTTCTGAGAACAGAATCTTTGTTTGATTCATATTTGAAGCTTATTTCATGGCCGGCATGTTCGACATTTTTGTTCCCGCTGAGTTACTAACACATGATCCATGTATTTATAACTGTGCATCCAACATAGTTCGAACTGTGAAACCACTTTGTAACAGCATCATTGATTAAATAACAGTTATCTGGCTAAAGGCTAATTACATTGTTATTGTTTGAGTGATTACCGTATTTTCCGCACTATAAGGTGCACTTAACAGCCTTTAATTTTCTCAAAAAACGACAGTGCGCCTTATAATCCGGAGCACCTTGTATATGAACATTACCTGGTGAGTGACTTGTTTAAGAACACTTTCATGACTCTGCGCCGACTGAGCCGACACGCAGGGTGGGATTTACGACGCATGTCACATCATGGCGGACGTCCATGGAGTAAGATTACTGCCACCGTTTTGAGCGAGTGTGTCATGGTTGTTTTACACTTAAAACGCGCCCAACCATTCATACGTGCGTTCAACATGTCATACACGCGCGCTCTAGCTGTCATACATGCGCTCAACTTCACTGCTGCTCACAAATCATTTGTTTGCTCACAACACCAGTCTCACGCGCTGCTGCTTGAAGCCTTTTAAACATCATTTGAACATCGTTACCATAGGAGTGAATGGAGTTGTCAGAACACCCTAATAAAGTTTGACTTTATCTGACTGTTTTGTTCCCTTTAGCACAGCTTTATCTAGTGGATGCATAACACAACCTCAGTCAAACGTTTGACCGTATATTTTATTTTATTCGCCTTATAATCCGGTGCAAACTATTTATGAAAATAGTTCTAAAATAGGCCATTCATTGAAGGCGCGCCTTATAATCAGGTGCGGCTAATAGTGCGGAAAATAATGTGAGTTTCATTATCAAACAAACAATGTTGACTTACTTCACGTCGCGCTTCAATGTGACCATAACCAATGAACGCGGTGCTTTTTTAACGTCGGACAGTTTTTCCCGACGGCTGATAAGTGAACGTTCAGGTTCTGCAGGAGAACAAGTGCTGCCACAGGAGACTCTCTTTCTAATGAGACCGCGGGATCAATACCGAGCAGCAGCTCCTCGTCTCCATAAGTTCATTTACGCATCAGTAGAGCCCGCGGATAAAAGTGAGTCAACTCAAGAATGTAACGTGAGCGGCGCAGGCTGAAATAAACTGGATCTTCCTGGTGTCGGCCTGGTCGCGGCTGACTGTAAATGATGTAATGCCGCGATGTGAGTCCTGCAGCCGAGGGGAGGAAAAACGTACACATGCTAATCATGAATATAACAATGTTTGACAACTGTAGCCGCGCGTGTTCTGGACACGGAGAGATGTTTTATTGCCGGAACGATCATTAAGAGAAAAGAGCTTTAATGGTTTTCTTGCTTCTATAATTGTGCGGCAATTAAGTCGACAAATGAAGGAGCCGCAAAATGTCGAGCTTAGCGATGGAACTCTACGACATTATGCACAAAACACCCTTCAAGTCTCATAAAAGAGGCTGAGCGCGAGTGTGCAGGATTTAATTGTCACATAACAACGCTCGCTCTTTCCTGGACGCGCTGAAGAGAAGCTGACGTTTGTCCGATGTGTCATTTTCTCTGCTGCGTCACGCGTCCTCCTGATGGCCAACATCTCAAAGTGGTCGTGTCACACAATTCTTCTAATGGAAACGTTGCATTAATTGTGCGTCTCCGGCCGAACATCACGTGTCCCTCGGGGTCTTGAAACTGTGGCTCTGTTTGTGCTGCTTTCTAGGAAGAGCCGGCGGTTGAAGCAGTGACTGGATTATTTTAAAGTCTCTGTTGCATCTTCTTTTTCTGAAGGCGTCTCATTTGAAGGCACTTTTCTCTCACTAGAATAGAAAGTGGATGGAAATAAGTTGCCATGTGCTGCAAATTCAAAATCACATTTCACTAAATAAATACTACTATCTATCTGTCCGTCCGTTTGTCCATCCTCCATCCATCCATCCATCCATCCATCCATCCATCCATCCATCCATCCATCCATCCATCCATCCATCCATCCATCCATCCATCCATCCATCCATCCATCCATCGACCCACCCATCCATCTAACATCCATCTAACATCCATCCATCCATTAATCCATCGACCCAACCATCCATCCATCCATCCACCCATCCATCTAACATCCATCCATCCATCCATCCATCCATCCATCCATTAATCCATCGACCCAACCATCCATCCATCCATCCACCCATCCATCTAACATCCATCCATCCATCCATCCATCCATCCATCCATCCATCCATCCATCCATTAATCCATCGACCCACCCATCCATCCATCCATCCACCCATCCATCTAACATCCATCCATCCATCCATCCATACATCAATCCATCGACCCACCCATCCATCGAACATCCATCCATCCATCTATCCATTCATCCATCCATCCATACATCCATCGATCCACCCATCCATCTAACATCCATCCATCCACCCATCCATCTAACATCCATCCATCCATCATCCATCCATCCATGCAAATCTCCAGATCTTCTATGGAATACTGAGGTCTTCAAAGGCCCACAGAAAGATAAAGTCCTGAGACTCTGAGAACCTCATTGAAGGGAGTCTGGAGGCTAGAAACTAAAAACTCTCTTCCTTAAGAAGACGACTCATCTTTCCCACTGAACTAATAAATAAACTCTACAAGCTCAGACTTCAAATAAAGCAAAAGTAAGTTAGCAAAGTATTCTGTGTTGTGGAGTCGAATTCAAAGGGTGAGTGAAGCTTGAAAAGCCCGTGGAGATGTTTGAAAGTGAATGCCATATCAGGTTTCCACTAAAACACAATCAAAGAGAATACAATTGGATGGTTTTCATGACATAAATGAACAGTGAAATAGAATAAAAAGCTGCCAAACAACACGGCGGCGCGAGAGCTGATATCTCGCCATCGTGGAGTCGGAGCAGACGATCGTTCTTAATCTGTTTCCTCGTCTTCTCACACCTGCTCTCCGTAAATGTTTTCCCACTCCAGCGATAACGGCAACCCATGAATACGTCGGTGCTTCTTTGTCTTCTGGACGGTGAGGAGGCTTTCACTTCCCCCCCATTAGCCATCAGAGAGAGCGGGTGGACCTCAGGGGCTTCTACAGAAAACCTTCTCCAGCCTTTCATCTTCACCTTCCAACCCTCACACAAGGTCCGGCTTTTTACGGCTTCCTGTCAGCGCCGGGGCCGAGGTTTCAGGACGGATGAAAGAAAAGATCAAGCGCTTCCTTTATTCAGAGTCTGGCTGATAATGAGTGATGGACATGTGGGTGTTGGGGGGAGGGCAGCTGCCGTCCTCTGGTGTCACTCAGCGCCGGCGTGGGCGAGCGACTACCTGCCGCCTGTCAGACCTACTCACGGTGACGCTAAGTTAAAGCCAAGATTACTTCCTGAAGAGAATGTGCCCACTTCCAGAATCTACTTCGTCTCCTGACACACCTGCCAGAGACCCATCAACTGATACACTCGTCATAACGATCCCCGAAGAGCCAGTGAAACCTTTGCCGATCACATGACTTTTGACTCCAATGTGACTCAAATTATTGAGTAAACAAAACAACTTTTTTCTTATACAAACTTCTTGGTAAAAAGGCTCCCAAACATCCCAAATGTTTCCTGTTGAAATGACGTTTTAATAAGCGTGTCAATGAAAAATACTATTAGACCATCCGGCCCCAAATTCCCTGGTGACTCTAATAGAAGGTTGCGAAATAACGTACACGCTAATATACAGGCTGTAATTACACAGCATTGTTAGCAACATATGATTGTCTCGCTGGACGTTGGCAATCAAAGCAAATCACAATTTGGTCGATAATTTGCTGTCGGAATGGGGTTTTCGGGGAAAACTCTCCCTGTTATTAACCTGACAGAAACCTCCCGTTAGAACGCCGCCTCAATTACGCCGCAATTTGTTTATTTTGCTTTTTCCATCGAATTCGCTCGTAATTGTTCAGGAAGTGAATGTTTTGATGGACGTTGAGTTATTTTGATATTAATGGAGGCTGCGCTGGATGTCATTGTCGGTTCGAGGCCGAGGCATCCTAGAGACAACAATGGCCTTTATAGCCTTGCTCAAGGGCAATACATTTTTGACTCGACTCAAGGTTTCTGGGGTTCAGGAGTGACCCGCTATTGATTACCTTCCAATCAAACCCAAGATAATTAGAGCAACTAGAACCAAGACCAAAACAACCGTATTTAATATAGTTAACCCTGAGGCGATCCCTGTCCTGCCTGTCCAGGGTCTCCCTTGTGGTCCCCTATTGGTACGACCCTGAATACCTCATCAGCGAGGCGTCCAGGAGACTTTGTACAAGACACCTTAACTGGCTCTAGACTCTCTCAAAAGACTATATCTTGGGACTAGTAAGTCAGGATGGGAACATAGATCGACTGGTATACCATGAGTTTTGCCTTTTGGCTTAACTCTCTTTTTGCCGCCACAGATCAGTGCAGCGTTTACATACACGCCGGCGACACGCAAATCTACATGTAGGTCTCAGACCACATTCTTCCCTCACCCGTGAACAAGACCCTGAGATACCTTGATCTCCTCCACTTGTGGTACTATCTCAACCCCCCGACCCGGAGAAGACCCCACACCTTCATTTCAGTGTATATTCTCTCGGCTCGTGTCTCACGATAAGTCGCTTCAACATCCGATCTCAGCTCTTTCAACAACCTGTTGCTCAAAAAACAACAAGAAAAGCAAATGGACATTTTCCATCCATTTTTAAGGATTTTTCTTAATAGTCACCTGCGATTTGAGCAGCGATTACAATCAAGGAGGCGAGTGATTGAACAAACACGTTTCCCGCGGCGAGGACCCGCCACGCCGCCTTCTCTCGGCTGCTTTGTTTTAATTACCTCGGTTTAAAAATGAGTCACGATTGAATTTGAAACTTGTATTTCCGCAGCTTTCGGTCGAGGGTCTCCGGCCCCCCGAACTGAGGCTGTTTCCAGGCCTGAATTTATCTGTCTTTATTTGTCTCGTCTCGGCTCGTGTCCGTTTGAACGTCCCTTCAGTGGGACTTCAGTCTGGCTGTGACTTCCTCCTCTGGCACATTGAATTAACATTTCATCCTGACTGTCCCTGTCGCACTCGTTCATCATCATCAACCTCTTTTGTGCCTTCGCTCTCCCTCTCGCGTCCATCTGGCCACCAACACAAACTCAAATAAATGACTAAAAACGCATCAAAAAGTGAGCAATCATTTAAAAAAGCCAGAGATTTTTGGGATGTTTAGCCGACGGGACCACGTAATCCTCGTGGCCACCTCGTTCATCCCCACCTCGGGCTTTCACGGCCGTCGTTCCCTGACCTGGAATCGGATCGACAGGCAGATTATATTCTGGGCGGGAATGTGATTAACGAGTCCGAATAATGTCAATCGACTTAATGGAGGTGGAAACCAAGTGAGGCACGAGGGTTGATCAGGGTTCAGCTGTGACTCCGGCCCCGAGAGAAGAGAAAGAAGAGGCTCCTTCTTCTTCTTTTCCTCATTCTGTCTCCTCTTGATGAGGCCCCGGGGTCCGACCCCCCCCCGGTCTGACCACCTAAGCCAACAGCAAATACCAAACTCTAATCCCCGGTTGATCCACAAATGCAGGGCCATCCTTTCAAGACTTAAAGTTCCAATGAAGCGATTGTTCCGAGAAGATCATTGATGAATATTCAGCCTCGAGGAAATTCTGTTTCTAATAAGGAGACGAACAAACGACATAAAGAAGGTTCAACATGGTTTCGTAACGGAGCAAAACTAAAAATAAACAGCTGTTAAACCGTGGCAGTGCGTTATGAAAGAAGTCCTCGAGATATGATGTTAGCTAAAAGTTTGTTGGTTTATTTTGGTTTATTCGTCAAAAGGAAAAAGAAAACAAAGAGATTTTTTCATGATCGGTTAAAAACATGGTTAGAAGTGACGTTCTATAAGAATGGATGAAATGGTTCTTTATCTTTATCTTTAGAATTAGATTGTATCATCTTGTTCTTTCTCTTTATTTCTCTTCGTTCTTGTTCTTTTTATTATTATTATTATTCTTTTTTTTTATTTATGAATTATTGCTGTATCTGCTGTGGCTAATTGGAAGAAAAAAAAACAATTTCCCGAAGGAGACCTCCTGAGGGATCAATAAAGTTCTACCTAACGTGAATTTGAAGTTCAAGTTCAAGTTCTTTTTATTGGTCAAAAATACATGCATGGAGACATGAAACTGTAGTCCTCTCAGACCCATGATGCAAAACATAAAGTACACAATGAAATGACGTTAAAAATAAATAATAAATAAGAATAAATAATCAACAATCGTGGTGTTTATCAGTTTTCTTGTAGATCTAGTTGATCAGAACTAGCTTTAACTGGAGGATATTTTCAAACACAGCCTTGTATGCGACACTATACCATATATGTATATATATATATATATACGCTCGAGCATCAGGGGTTCCTTCAGATTCTAGATGTTTCCACTGGACGTGTCCTTTGTTTTTTGAAAGAACTGCTTGAAAAGAGCGGATCTTTTTGACAGGAAGTGCACCGAGGTGATGCCTGATGTCCATCTGAGTCATATCCGGTGACGCGACAGGATTGAAGACGATGGACGTTTATACTCGGAAGCGTTTCAACGGTAGTTAAAAGGTTTACCTGGAACAGAGCGCGGAGGGAAGCGACTCACAGTCTCGGCTCGAAATCTGCGACAAGAATCAAGGCCCCTGAACACATAAGCGGATCAGGTTGCTGATCCGGTAACATAAACCTTTTAACTGTTTGTGCATTTAATTCCATTGTCATGCTTTTTTTTTTGCTTTTTTTTTTTCGCTTGAGTAGGCGAGTCAGGCTCGTCGACGCGACACAATCAGCTTTTCGTAGCCAGAGTTTATGGCTTCGTCATCAGGATCTCCGGGTCTCTTTTCCTCGGACCGCGGATTAGCCCACGACTTAAAATGCAAACTTGTTCTTTGTGTAATTGAATAATCAGATGAAGTGCAGATGCGCCGGATGGTCGCGCCGTACGACGGGGATTCTGTGGATTAGTATCTTTAACCTCCATCGCGGGTTTAAGGCAACAATAAGATCATTAGAGAAAAACAACCGATTTGAAGATTTAACTGGTGGCGATCGGATGAACTCGCAGCTTCTTCGGATGTCGTCTTACGAATTTCACGGATGACGCAGGAACTTCGGACTTGCGTCGTTGATTGTCGAAAACCTTTAACTCGATGATGGTAAAAGACTCGTTCTGATTAGAAGCGTCTCGTCGTGGGAGTCGGAGGAAAATCAAGAGCTTTTGCCGGAGATTGTTATTTGCTCTGATTTCCTTCATTAGGCGTCGAGTGTGTTTCTATTTCGGGCCGCGGTAAACATTCCATAGGTTGCACTAAAACTGAATTATTGCTCCTGACTGCTCGTCAGGTTCAATCGAAACCGTCTCGTCTTCCTTTAATCTGTTCTTTTGTGTCTGTTTTTTTAGACACAAATAAACACTTTTGATCGACTATAATTATCAGTGTTTTATTTTTTTAAATACTTTCAAAAATTAGACCCGAGTGCTTGTGATTTCACATCTTTTCTTTTAAAAATGAAAACATCAGCTGGAGGAGGAGGTCACTCTGTGGCGTGGTGTGCGACGGGGTCAAGGGTTACGGTCGGTGGGCAGAAAAAGATAAATTGTCGTCTGGAAACTAATGTGTTTTTGTACAACAGACGGTCGTTTAAATTGTGTTTGGAGTGTTTATGATGGAACCATCTGACAAAAAAGATTCAAAATTGTATCATGTTATTGATCAAACAGTATGAATTTATAGCACAAATTCAATTTGTTTTTGTTTTAAATAAAGTTTTTCAGATTTAAGTTGTTATTTTTCCATTGTTTCAAGTTTTATTTACCATGTGAGACAGTGAGAAATCTAATAATCATGTTACTATTCACAATAACGTAGCCAATTGCTACAAAAATCCTCACAAAAAAGTGACTTAAAAGTGACTTTAATGAACTTTTAATTTGTATCACATGACCTGAAATGACCAATAGAAAAGTGCTGCGATATAAACCGTTTTATTATATGTACTCTGCCTTTTAATTTAACTTGCAATTCCAATTTACGCCGGAATATTCTTCTTATCAAATATCTATTGCCTCACATTAACTTCATCTTTTTAAGGATTTGAAATATCAATGATTAAAATCATGGCAGGTGGAGGTAGCGTCCCAGAACTAGCTTGAACAACACACTGCATACAAGAGATTGTTCTGCACCACAGAGAGTGACAGACCTTCAAAAGATTCATGGATCCAGATGGTTATTTAGAAAATCCAATCATGTTTTTTAGTCTCTAAATCATTTTCAATGATTCTCTTGACAGACATGTTGAATGTTACTCTTCGGTGTAAGTAATTATCACGTCACGAAGTCGGTCATTAATGCCAAAAACAGATTTAACTACATTTCTTCGGATCTCAAACATCGCGTCAATCACTCGTCGACGTGTCACTGAGCGACTGATTCATTATCAATTATTAAATATTCCTGCTCTCGACGTCGTTCGTCTTCTTCCCGTGAAAAACTGTCAAGAATCCGTCGGCGGCGACAAACGGACGCGATGAATGGATTTCACAGGCGCGGCAATTAGTCGACTCGCGCAGGAACCTTTATTTTAAACGTGATTTTATTTGTGGACGACACCTGCTCTGTCAAGCGAAGCCGTTTACGGGGAGATGTGGTGAAGAGCATCACAAGCAGCTGGAGCAGGAAGTGGCGAGAGAAGGAAACCGTCATCTCTGCACCTCAGGCAGGAAAACACGAGCGAATCCTCGCGTCGCCGCAAACATGTCGCCGGGCCACGAGGCCGACTCGCCGCGGGAGGTCAGGAGGGAGGTCAGGACGGAGGTCAGGACGGAGGTCAGGAGGGAGGTCAGGACGGAGGTCAGGACGGAGGTCAGGGAGGCCGAGGTCACAGAGACGAGGAGAAAACGTTCAGAGAAGTTTCGTAAACTGAAGTT
The DNA here is from genome assembly GCF_982586985.1 of Callionymus lyra. Lineage (NCBI taxonomy): Eukaryota > Metazoa > Chordata > Actinopteri > Syngnathiformes > Callionymidae > Callionymus > Callionymus lyra. The sequence goes on from NC_141818.1 coordinate 52,723,686, forward strand.
TCGTCTCGTTGGACGAGAACATGGAACTGCTCGTCTTTTTCACAGGTTTCTTCTACCGTTTGGTCTTGTTTTCATCCGTGGAACGACATTTGATTGAATATTTTAACACACACCTGACCAGCTGTTTGAAGAGAGATTAGAATCAGAGAGAAGATCTGCGCTAATGGCTACAGTAAAAAACCCTTTCATTCTAATGCCCACTGCTGTATGGTATTTTAGAAATATATAAATACTTTTTAATTTTCTAATTTTCTTAATTGTTACAATATTTGTAGAATTATTGATTTATTATTTTTACTTTACTATTTTTCCTTATTCCTTATTGAATTGTTTTCATTTTCAGCTTCGTTTATTATTGTTTTTGCTATTATTTTTCAATTGTTATTTTAATATATGTACTAATTATATGTACTGTATTTATGTACTGTATTTATGCACTGTATATAGGTACTATATACATATACATGACGCTGAAACAACTCAAATTTCCCAGAAATGGGATGAATAAATGATTATCAATCAATGAATCAAACTTCTGCAGCTCATCCAAGGTGTTCCAGGTCTAACCACAATTCCCGGGTCTGCCCTGAGGCCTCCTCCCCGAACGCCTCCTAAAACATTGACACTTCAACCTCTCGATGTGACGGAGCAGTGGTTCTACTTTGAGTCTCTCACATGTGCCTGAACTCACCCAGAAACCCTGCAGAGAAACCAACCTTGACTCGCTTGTATCCAGAACCTTGTTCTTCCGGTCGCTACGATCGTAGATCATGTATGTTTTACCATGAGTCGGATTCTATCTTTGTTAAAACATTATTACTGATCAAATCATTGTTTTCTTGGAATGACATATTTTAAAGAGCCACGTATGTAGGATTCTGTTCAAATTCCAGTTTAACTTAAATATTTTTTATCATAGAACAAAAGAAAAATTCATTATTTTTGACTTTGTTCCATCGAGGGGGTGTCGAGCCTATAGCTAGGTGAGGTCATGGACACCCTGGAAAGCTCGCCACAGACACAAAACACTTTTAGACCAGGAATGGAAAAAGTCAATCACACAAAATCCAACCAAATTTCTTTTCATTCAACAACCTGTTGATTGAAGTTTGTGTTTGTTTGTTGACCTTTCATGATCTGATCTGAAACATCGGCATCTTTATAGATCATCACGTCGTTCAGGAGGAGACCACGGACCACGGACCAGGGATCAGGGATCAGGGATCAGTGACAAAACATATTGTAACTCATATTATTATGTTTCTGTTCCATCTTTACTGCCTGAAATGTGTTTTATTTTGGAAAAAAGATGGTATTTTTTAACATTAGTAACATTAACCTTGGACTCTTGACCTGTTTATCTGAAGGTCTTTGAACATGATGTTGACATCAAACCAGTCTGAGGAGCAGGAAACGTTGGATCCTGGTTTTAAAAAAAACTAAAGGATCTAATAACCAAAGCAAGGAAGGAACCATGAACCTGATTAGAAGAATCCATTACCTGTGCATACAAGCAGCTGAAGTGAGTTTCATGAAGGCCGTCACGCTTGGGCGAAGAGCTCGGTCATCCGTGGAGCTGATGTGGTCATCTCCGAGGAGCGCCGCCGTCAGAAGGTTTTGCTGGTCGGTCGCGAGGAGACCATGGAGCAGAACCTGAACCCAGAGAGAGAGAGAAAAACAAGGTTGAGTTGAAAGTCTCGGATGAAAGAGAAAACCTCACAAAAGTGCTGGAGGAACATCTGTGTCATATTTGAACTCCTTCGTGAGGAGCTCGAGAAGGTTTTTGTGGAGGACGAGCAGAACCTGGAGTGTTTTCACTGAAAGGTTTTATGAGGTTTTTTTTTCCTTTTCAGGAAATGCATCAGTTTCAAAGATAATCATCTTACGTGGGTCTCCATGGCTCTTAGTTTACGTTGCATTTGCAGCCATAAAATCTGCTCCTACAGTCGCCGCAGAGATGGAACAACAAGCCCCGGCTAATCCCGGCGATGCGCCCGAGAGGGTTTTAACTCGGGGGAGGGACTTGGAGGCGAGCGAGGCAGAGATGTGAGGGACTTAGAGCAGTCATTGTCCCTCCAGGAGGAGATTAACTATTTTAAAAGCAAAGGTGACGTCTACGGCTGGCCTCGGCCAACACTCTCTCTCTGCCGCCGCTCGCTCGGTTCAGAACTTTACCCTGGTTTCGGTCTTTTCACGGGGGTCCGGAGGAGGAACCATCAGGGTCTGAGCAGGAAGTTATAATGAAGAGACGAGCGAGTTATTATGCGGCAGCGAGCGAGGAGTGAGGGCCCCCCGGGGGCTCTGGGGAGACACCAGGCCAGAGAAGACAAACACACTCAGGGGTGAACATGAGGGAAGACACTGGCAGGAGAATCTGGGGCGAGACGAGGCGCAGGTTGGAACAGGAAGTTGACGATGTCACAGATTGTTTTTTTTTTAAAAAGTTACTCCATGTCATCTGGACGAGTTTCCTGCACATCATGTGATGATGAGAAAAACGACGACAGGAACATGTGACCAAAGCAAAAGATACGACTCGCGTGTGAAAAGTGGGATCATTATTTTCTAGACCGTAAATTTCGAAAGTAAAAACGTTGTGCGATAAAATATTAGAAACGTATTCGGGCAGAAAAAGTAGATTTTATGTAAAGATATTGTCAGAAAAAACATCAATCGGTCAAAGTGGTTGTGCTCGTGACGTAAGAAGTTGCCGGTTCAATCCCAACTCTGGTTATAGACCATATTTTATTTACTCTGGTCACTGAGCAAGACATTTGTGTTGAGTCGCTGCACTGCGTTGCGGCCTACTTCCACCAGTGTGTGAATGAGCAAAAAAAAAATGGGTTGTTAGTTGGAGAAAAGTGTCTGCTAAGTTCATAAATGCATAATTGTAGTTTTACATTGTTGTAGAATAGTCGAGAAAATAAAAATCTAAATAAAAATATGGTTTATGATGTTTCGGAAAGTTACAAAAAATACATATCATTAAAAGCTCAATCATGTGTGTAAGACAAAGTACTTTGAGGCTCTTTTAATGTTGGTTTTATACTTTTAATTCAACTTTCTCTAACTAACTTTTTGCCTTTTTTTTAACTCCAAAACATATCATTTATCATTTTGAATCCGGGCCTCCCTGCTCAAGCTGCTGCCCCCGCGACCCGACCCTAGATAAGCAGAAGACGACGCCTCATTTCTTCACGTTTTCATCGTTTTTACATCATCTTTTTTCTCTTTTTCCCACTGAATATTTTTGATTCCCAAACATTGATTTAACGAACGGCTCTGTTGTTGAATTCAACCCTTGAGTTCGAAAACACAACAACATCTCATGACAAGAGACATTTCACAGGTTCTGGTATCAGAGAAAAGATCCTGTTGAAGGTGAAGGTGTTTGAGCCGCAGACGAATCTTCGGAGACAGAAGTGAGAAAAAACACTGAGGGGTGAAAGTAAAGGAGGAGAAACTGGGGCGAGATCTTTCACGGCTGCAGATACAAAAACATCTTCTCTCGTCGCAGAGAAGAAGCGGCGAGACGGCGGCGGCGAGGAAAAGACACATGTTTGCATAGAAGAGAAACAAACAGAACAGCGAGGAAATGCAAATCAATCCCTCGTCGCCGGCGAGTTTCAGAAGCTCTAAAAATAATTTCAAACAAAACCAGAATAATGTCCTTAAAATAGTCAAACCTGGCGGTTTATTTAGGCTGAAGGAACGCGTGGCTGAAGATAACGATTCGACACAAATAAACCTCTTTTTATTCCTAATTATCCACTTTGTCGTGACTCATCCGCACGACCCGCTTCAGACCCGGAGGTCCGGATGAAAAAACACACACTCTCGACAAAAGAACCGGTCGCACACGAACACACAACATCACCAGCACCTTGTGTTCTGCTCAGCGGCGCTCGGAAGGTTCTTCAACACCTCGGTGACGCTGTAGCGAGTGATTCAGTCGCACCATCACTCCTTCTCTCGCTCCTTCTCTCGCTCCTTCTCTCGCTCCTTCTCTCGCTCCTTCTCTCGCTCCTTCTCTCGCTCCTTCTCTCGCTCCTTCCTTGCTCCTTCTCTCGCTCCTTCTCTCGCTCCTTCTCTCGCTCCTTCTCGCGCTCCTTCCTTGCTCCTTCTCTCGCTCCTTCTCTCGCTCCTTCTCTCGCTCCTTCTCTCGCTCCTTCTCTCGCTCCTTCCTTGCTCCTTCTCTCGCTCCTTCTCTCGCTCCTTCTCACGCTCCTTCTCACGCTCCTTCTCTCGCTCCTTCTCTCGCTCCTTCTCTCGCTCCTTCTCTCGCTCCTTCTCTCGCTCCTTCTCTCGCTCCTTCTCTTGCTCCTTCTCCCGCTCCTTCTCTCGCTCCTTCTCTCGCTCCTTCTCTCGCTCCTTCTCTCGCTCATTCTCTCGCTCCTTCTCTCGCTCCTTCTCTCGCTCATTCTCTCGCTCCTTCTCTCGCTCCTTCTCTCGCTCCTTCTCTCGCTCCTTCTCTCGCTCCTTCTCTCGCTCCTTCTCTCGCTCCTTCTCTCGCTCCTTCTCTCGCTCCTTCTCTCGCTCCTTCTCTCGCTCCTTCTCTCGCTCCTTCTCTCGCTCATTCTCTCGCTCATTCTCTCGCTCCTTCTCTCGCTCCTTCTCTCGCTCCTTCTCTCGCTCCTTCTCTCGCTCCTTCTCTCGCTCCTTCTCTCGCTCCTTCTCTCGCTCCTTCTCTCGCTCATTCTCTCGCTCCTTCTCTCGCTCCTTCTCACGCTCCTTCTCTCGCTCATTCTCTCGCTCCTTCTCTCGCTCCTTCTCTCGCTCCTTCTCTCGCTCCTTCTCTCGCTCCTTCTCTCGCTCCTTCTCTCGCTCCTTCTCTCGCTCCTTCTCTCGCTCCTTCTCTCGCTCCTTCTCTCGCTCCTTCTCTCGCTCCTTCTCACGCTCCTTCTCTCGCTCCTTCTCTCGCTCCTTCTCTCGCTCCTTCTCTCGCTCTTTCTCTCGCTCGTTCTCTCGCTCCTTCTCTCGCGCGTTCTCTCGCTCCTTCTCTCGCTCCTTCTCTCGCTCCTTCTCTCGCTCCTTCTCTCGCTCCTTCTCTCGCTCCTTCCTTGCTCATTCTCTCGCTCTTTCTCTCGCTCCTTCTCTCGCTCCTTCTCTCGCTCCTTCTCTCGCTCCTTCTCTCGCTCCTTCTCTCGCTCCTTCTCTCGCTCCTTCTCTCGCTCCTTCTCTCGCTCCTTCTCTCGCTCCTTCTCTCGCTCCTTCTCTCGCTCCTTCTCACGCTCCTTCTCTCGCTCCTTCTCTCGCTCCTTCTCTCGCTCCTTCTCTCGCTCCTTCCTTGCTCATTCTCTCGCTCTTTCTCTCGCTCCTTCTCTCGCTCCTTCTCTCGCGCGTTCTCTCGCTCCTTCTCTCGCTCCTTCTCTCGCTCCTTCTCTCGCTCCTTCTCTAGCTCCTTCTCTCGCGCGTTCTCTCGCGCGTTCTCTCGCTCCTTCTCTCGCTCCTTCTCTCGCTCCTTCTCTCGCTCATTCTCTCGCTCCTTCTCTCGCTCCTTCTCTCGCTCCTTCTCTCGCTCATTCTCTCGCTCCTTCTCTCGCTCCTTCTCTCGCTCCTTCTCTCGCTCCTTCTCTCGCTCATTCTCTCGCTCCTTCTCTCGCTCCTTCTCTCGCTCCTTCTCTCGCTCCTTCTCTCGCTCATTCTCTCGCTCATTCTCTCGCTCCTTCTCTCGCTCCTTCTCTCGCTCCTTCTCTCGCTCCTTCTCTCGCTCCTTCTCTCGCTCATTCTCTCGCTCATTCTCTCGCTCCTTCTCTCGCTCATTCTCTCGCTCATTCTCTCGCTCATTCTCTCGCTCCTTCTCTCGCTCATTCTCTCGCTCATTCTCTCGCTCCTTCTCTCGCTCCTTCTCTCGCTCCTTCTCTCGCTCCTTCTCTCGCTCCTTCTCTCGCGCGTTCTCTCGCGCGTTCTCTCGCTCCTTCTCTCGCTCCTTCTCTCGCTCCTTCTCTCGCTCCTTCTCTCGCTCCTTCTCTCGCTCATTCTCTCGCTCATTCTCTCGCTCCTTCTCTCGCTCCTTCTCTCGCTCCTTCTCTCGCTCCTTCTCTTGCTCATTCTCTCGCTCCTTCTCTCGCTCCTTCTCTCGCTCCTTCTCTCGCTCCTTCTCTCGCTCCTTCTCTCGCTCCTTCTCTCGCACCTTCTCTCGCTCCTTCTCTCGCTCCTTCTCTCGCTCCTTCTCCTCTCCTTCTCTCACTCCTTCTCTCTCTCCTTCTCTCGCTCGTGACGGATCCGGAAGAAACGCCTCATCTCACGCCGGGAAAGTTTGGAAACCGTTTAATGTGACTTTTATTATTTTTTTACTGCACTCAAGATTCAATTGACCCACGAGCTTCAAATCAAATTCCCTTTTTTTTCTTTTTTTAAAAACGTCTCCCGTTGCTTTTTCATTTCCTCCACAAGCGTCTGTTTCTTTTGTGGAATAAGATTATCTTCAAAATATATTTTCCATCAAGTTCTTGTTCTTGCTTCAAGAAACTTAAGACGCAGCACTTTATATTCAGAGTTAGAAAAGTTTCACTTGTGAAACTTTGAAAATGAAAATGCTAATTTGCACTTTTGTGGAGCGAAGCCTGCTAGCTAGCTAAATATTTTAAAAGAAGAATTCCTACTTTTACTTCCTGTTTTCTTCTCCTAAATCTGTTCCCTGCTTCAGTATCTGATGTCGTTGCAGAAACTAGCCACTTATAGTTAGCATTTGAGACGCTGAAGAAAACTATAATTTCCAGTGATAGCAGGAGGTGAAATAATCGCCGAACGACAAGAAACAAACAAATAGATTTGAAAACTGGTGTCTTTAAAGTCAGAGCCGGCGTTTGTTTTCATTTGAAAAATGTAATTTCAATATTTATTTCTTATTGGATTTGTTCTGACAGGAAAATGACCGTCGTTTGTATTCATTATCGTTAAGAATTCTCTCAGTACATGCTGTCAATCTTACTGCAAACACACACACACACACACACACACACACACACACACACACACACACACACTGCTACTGAAACGTCATAATAAAGCCAACTCGGGGTTGACGGTACAATTCTCTAACTGGCTCTGACTTTACTGTGCATGTGATTGTATGTTTTTCTTTCCAGGCCCTCGTTGAATGACCTCAGCACGCCTCTTCCCTTCTGTGGAGCACACACACACACACACACACACACACACACACACACACACACACACACACTCACACACACACACTGACGCACACACTCACGGTTCCTGGCAGCACCAGTCTCACCAGTCGACTTCTCCACATCTGACAGTTATTGTTTCTGCTGTTTCTCTTCATCTTTCCGCTGCCGTCTCTAGAATCCACATCTATTCCGTCGGGACGGACGCCGGAGAAACCAACACTGCGTCCTGCAGCCTGATTGGTGGAGGCTGCTCTCACGCTGCTGCTTTGTTGTTTCGCGAGCAAACCTGCTGTCACATGATAAATAACACATCTTTACGGCGTGGATCCCGGGACGGGGAAATGTAACGAGTTCTTTTATCTCCAGGAAAAGATGATTTGGAGTGAAGATGAAGGTGTCATCAGCGTAATGAAGTACGTTGATGTACTTTTGTCTTTTTACGTCGCGGCCTCTCGAGGAGTCGAACCCACGTCCTCGCTGTCTCAACTTTATATGTGTCACTCATGCTCGGGCAACTCTGATTTCCTCTCGCAGTCATACTACAGGTCAGTTCCAAACCTAGTCCAGCGCGACAATATGAGGTTCTTAGAACCTTTTTCAGGAACTACTTCGGGTTCACAGAGACATAAATCCCGAGGACGTTTGCTCAAAACATTTCAATGTAATTTCCGTTACAACAGACTCACAATACAATATTAGTGTTTATTTAACAGTTTATGGACTGGCTTTGAAGTCTGTTAGCAATGGTTCGGTGATAAAAACCAACACAGAAACACAGTGTCAGTAACTATTGTTATCATTTTTGAGAGTTTCTTGTGTTAAAAATACCTTTAAATCGATGTATGAACCACAGTTTTATTCATTCATGACCACTTTGATCGAGGTGTGAGACGATTTCATGGGAAACTATTGAAAAAGTAGCATTTAAAAATGTGTCTAAGAGCTTGAAGATGTAGTTCAGGAGCTAAAATAGTTCCTTATATCACAGAACTATTGTAACCTAAATTGTACGTCAGTGTGAGCGGGCGTGGCTTTCCAGGATATCCATTGAAAAAGAATGGAATCTACTTTCTAAATGTTCTGTTTTCACTTTTACTGTCGATCTAAATCTTAAACAAATCCCAGACATCCTGTTTCGTAGCCCCGACTAAATCCTTCGCTGTTTTGACAACTTACTCAGGATTTATGTCTAAATTTCGTTCTTCCTTCCGTCCACTCGTCCGTGACGCTGCGGTTTATAAAGTCAATTTCAGTTTAAATTGAGAAAGAGAAAAAATATGCTGAACACTGACGATTGATGACCCTTAAAAACCGAGGCCACACCCGGACTCTTTGTCCGTCGTGACGAGACGAGAAACCCGAGACGCGTCCCGCCGGTACGAAACCATAGCCTTGCTCAGGGGATTCCAGGCGTTTTGTTGAAATTTGCATCTTAACAACCTTTCTGTGTAATTGAAAAAGTGGAGTCAGAGCCCAGAGTCCTGATCTCTGATGTGGTAATTACCATCCATTTACGGCGAGAGCGTCCCGAGGATCCCGGGCAGCAGCTGCACTTGAGGAGGAAGTAATGACCTGCATATGTCTCTTCTCGGGAGCCATCAGAAGGAGTTTCACTGGTGCTTCTCGCCTCTGATCACAGGGTCCAGAGGACTTGTCTAATCTTCTAACAGCGAGCAGCGAGTGAGGGATGAGGTTAAGGGCGGAAGGATAGGGGCGACCTTTCATGTGGTTCCTGGCCACTTTTGGAAATGGGTTCCAGAATCCTGCCGCACACCCGGGTCGAAGCGTTTGATGGCTGCTACTGGTTTTGGGGTCTGTGAACGATACAAGATGGATGCGGTGTCGGTGACACGCCGACTTGGATTCCCTTCTTGGAAACACTGAACCAAAGCCCAGGTGATCAACACATGTTCAGAACCGAGCCTTCGGCGCCGTCTCTCCGCACCTCGCAATGAAATAAAAAAAAGAAGTGTCACGGACGACGATCCTTCTCTGACGGACAATCTCTCAAGGTTGGAAAACAAAAAACATCTCCGAGGTGATGAGAAACGGATCGGATGCCTGAAACCAAGCCGAGCGTACAAGTGTGAGTTACGACTCGCTGACAAATCACATTTATTATTGAGGACGTGGAAACGACAACGGACCCGCGAGAACACGGAGCAACTGTGGTGTTAAAGTACAGTCGGAACCCAATGATTATTTACACTTTAATCACAAACATTGAATAAATGCTAAACTGTCGGTCGACCGATGATGTCATCGTACGTCGAAATCTTTGAGTCTAAACTTCTTTTATGAACATTGATATTGTCTAGAAAGTCCCTCATTATCACCATCAACAGTATCATTAAATACATTTTTTTGTTTCTTCACTTGCTAAAATATTAGATTTTTCAAAATAAAATTTATATTTTCTTTCTTTTCGTGTTGGTCCAATCTGGGAAAAAGGAGGCCCAGGGTCCACATGTGGCCCTTTGACTTTTATTTATTCATTTCCATACGTAATAACAATATAAACATTTATTTTGTTCAAGGATATTTTTCTTTTTTGGGGGTTTTTTCTTTTATTTTTTTTAATCATTTTCTATTCATTGAATACATTAATAAAATGTTCCTTTTATTAAATATACTTTTAATAATTTAAAATGAATTCAAATCACAATAACAACTTATTTTGCTTGTTATATTTTTCACCCTTTTTTAAGGTTTAGTTCCTTCTTATTATTGTCTTGACGGCCCCTAACATCAGTCCCGGTACATATGGTGGCCCCTAAAGAAGATGTTATTACTTCTTAAAAACAAAACAATAGTCAATAACTTGTATTTTCTGATGTGTGTTACACTGTCTAGCTGGGACGCTTTAAATGTCTCAGCTGGGGGATGCTGGTCCCTGGAGGGGGGGTGACGGTCAACGTGTCTGTAGTTAAGGGGCAAGTCTTTGAGTCTTAACTTCTGTTATGAACATTGATATTGTCTAGAAAGACATTATCACCATCAACAGTATCTTTAAATTCATTTATTTGTTTCTTCACTTGCTAAAATATTAGATTTTACAAAATAAAATTTCTATTTTCTTTCTTTTCAAAGATCGTCAGTGTTGGTCCAGCAGTGAAACCACTGACAAGAAAAGAAACTCCATGAAAGAAAGAAAGATTTTCAAATCAATGGCGAGACAAAAGACAAGATTCCACGCAGGAACCAATTACCGGCGACAGAAGAAAACATCGCAGAAAGCGGCGACGACTCGGTCCAGACAGTGAGTTGATCTCGGAAGATGAAGCGAGAAACGGTTACTTCTCTCCGGTTCCATCTGCATCCGTCGCCGCAGAACAAATCTATAGTCGGGGAATTGATCCGTCTTTAGAAACATCTCTGGATCACTCGTGCACTTTGTTGTCGTGACCTTCGTGTGAGTCGACACTTCCTCGACGCCGCTAAAGACGATCGCCTGATCGGCTAAACCCATTAATCAATTACGCCTCCTCGCGTGGATTCTCATGGCTAATCAGTCGTAGTAACAGGAAGTGAGGTCGGAAGATATAAATAATGCTTCAAATCTTCACAACCTGGTGTGATCGTTTGCAACCGTGAGAACGATCAATCAGACGTAATCAATCGTTTGTATCATGAGAAAGAGCCACTTGCTGGGGTTCTTATAATAATAGGTGGTCATTGGTGTAAAACAACCTTTTTTTTATTATTATTTTAAAAAGTAGGTCAACATGCTCTAAAGTCAGTGGAAGTCAAAATGGTGGATCACATTCATCTTTTTCTAGTGTGGACCAAACAAAAGATTAGTTTCCAACTCTCGCTCCATCAGAAGCTTCACAAAAGTTTGTTTAGTTTCCATTTCACTTCTACTTCTTGATTAATTTACCAATCTCTCCGTACTTCACCGTTTTCCGAGTGACTAACACGCTTCGGCTCGAGTTCTGTTGTTTCTTTTTTCCACTCCAGATATCAAACGTGTTGCTAGAAACGAGCCAAGACCCTGTGACCTCCAAATGCTTTCCTCGCCCCCTTATTGAAGTGAAACCAGCGAAGATTCTACAGCAGTGAAAACTCAATCAAAACAAAACGTTCAGTATATTTACTACGTATAATGTCTGTAGTATTACAATTTTGTCTTTTCATTTTGGAACGTCCAATCTATTTTAACCCCAACCTCAACCAAAACCCTGACCCTCACCCTCACCCTAACCCTAACCCTAACCCTAACCCTAACCCTAACCCTAACCCTAACCCTAACCAAAACCCAATTCCAATTCTAGCCCTAGCCCTAACTCTAACCAAATCTATCTTAACTTTAATGATCTTATAGCAACTTTATAGGTCACAATATCAACATGAACCTTCATCTACTTCAAGCCAACCATCAGGCAGGTACTATGACTCTGATCGCTGTGTATTTGACACAAGTGATCTACAGTGACGTTACCTTCAACACCTCAGGTATCAGACTCAGGCTAAGAACAGAAAGATCATCTTCTGACTTGACTCATCAGAGTTATACAACAATAGAAGTGACACAAATATACTTTGTGTTCCCCAGACTCCTCACAGTGTCGCAGCTCAAGACGCGATAACTCCCCCCGACACACCGAGTCTGACGCTAAGTCCGAATCGATGGCGAGATGGTTAAAGATCCGCTAATGTCTCCGCGCTTCCCAGACGCTAACAATCTTATTCAAAATCCACTGACAACACAAAGGACGAATGGTAATCAATACTCCGAGTCTCCGCGTCTCACATTTCTCGCAGCGATCCGTCCTCCACTAATCAAGCCTTCTTATCTAGAAAATCTCCTTCCGCCTCGTTAACCCCAAACTTCTCCTGAACTTCCAGTGTATCTGTACATCTGACGCTTCCTCGTCCTCCCTCAATTATTCATCGTGTCCGTCTCAATCTTCCTCTCCGTCTCCCTCCTTCGTTTTTTTCCTTCCGCCCCCCCACCCCTCGCTCTCCTGGCCAACAGCTTCATTGTCCTCAGGTTGGGGCGAAACAATGTCGGCCCACATGGGGCCCCCTCGTCCCAGTCCCGGGCGAGAAGGCAGCGAAACACCCATAACTCAGTGTTCTAACTGGGGCTCTGGGATAAAGGGAAGCCTCACACATGGGTGACTATGTGGGTCAGACTTGGATCACTCGTGGAAGAGGAGGCCAGCAACTGGCACCAGAGTCCCCTACTGGGTCTGAATATACGTGAGCGTCTGCGTGAATGGGCGAACGAACCGGGGCGACCTCGGGGGCGAGACCTCCTCTTGTGTCTCTAGGCCACTACCAACACTATGGGAAACCAGCTCCCGTCTCCCATCCAGCCTCATCCCTCATGCGACCGCACCCCTTCTGTGGGATGCAGGGACAGAATAGGGGGCCACCAATTAGTCCTCCCCCATGGGGTGACATGACCAATGAATAGAGGGACCCCCGATCCGTCCAGGCATATAATCTCACCCTCCCCTTCGGAGGCTTCACTGTCATCACCACCCAGATTTAACTTTGTCTTCCCTCTCGAAGCAAAAGCACAACCCGCTGGTCCCCCAAAAAAGAAAAAAAGGATGAGCATCCGGTGAGTTTTGTCAGGAGGGCGAGTCTCCGAGGGTTCATCCTCGATGGCGCACATTTGGGGTCACAGAGAAGGTGATTTTTAACCATCAATCATGGGGTGACGTGAACCACAATAGCTACTTTGGAACCTGATAGCAAAACAAACAAAGACGTGGCGGCGGCGAGACGTAGTTTCTGTCAACAAACGTGATGATTGAACACCCGTCGCTGAAGGCGCCCGAAAAAAAAACAGATGTCAGAGTTATGGGATGTCTCAATCGAAAGGATTATCACTTGTCCAAAGCCCCCCCCCCCCCCCGGATTAGTTTTTGAAGGCAAAAAAGAAATTGGTTTTGAGAGACGACAGATTTTCACCCAAAAAAAAAAACGAAAACATGACAAAACAGGTTCAACAAAACATCCATGAAAAGGTTCTGCTATGAACTAAAAAAATATTGAGCGAGCGCAGACCTCTGCCAAGCTGCTCTATTGTATTGTACGATTTTATTTTTTTCTGTGGTATTGATACCGTTTTTTAGTATTTGAAAATATTGCTGATAGCATTAACGCCAATGTTTCTTGTTTACAACGATCTTCAACGAACAACCAAACCTCAGAGAAAACCTATTGTAGGTGTTTAATGACTACGATTTGGTCTAGTCCAGATCTGGGAACAAGGTGGCCCAGGGGCCACATGCGGCCCCTTGACTTTAATTAATTAATTTATCATTAATTTCAATACGTAATAACAATATAAACATTTATTTTGTTCAAGGATATTTTTCTTATTTGGGGTTTTTTATTAGTTTTTTATTCAATAATTTCCTATTCATTAAATAAGTTAATAAAATGCTCCTTTTATTATATATACTTTTAATAATTTTAAATGAATTCAAATGACAATTACAACTTTTTTTGCTTGTTACATTTTTCACCATTTTTTAAGGTTTAGTTTCGGTTCAGTTCCTTCTTACTATTGTCTTGACGGCCCCTAACAATAGTCCCGGTACATATGGTGGCCCCTAAAGAAGATGTAATTACTTCTTAAAAACAAAACAATAGTCAATAACTTGTATTTTTCTGATGTGTGTTACACTGTCTAGCTGGGACGCTTTAAATGTCTCAGCTGGGGGATGCTGGTCCCTGGAGGGGGGGTGCGGCTCTTAGGATCCCTAAGAGCCGCCGGCAGGTCAACGTGTCTGTAGCTAAGGGGCAAGTCTGGTTCAGACATAAGTAGATAAAAGAGGGTGAGACTGATGCCACTTACACCGATGGCGAGGAGGAGAGGAAACGAGGGGGAAATAAATCTGATTTTAAATCTAAAGGAAAAACATTGGTAGCTCGGAGTGAACCTGCGAACACAGTTGTGGAGAAGGATGTCTTTTTCTGATGGAGAGGACGGAAGGTAAACACGAGGAAAAACTGCAGGAAGATGAATGAAGGTTATTTCTGAGAGTTTTTTTTCCCACAATCCCTCTGTGCAGCCATCCATCCACTCTGGTTCAGCTATGTGTGGACAAGTCAGAACACGGGTCCGCTCCGGTCATCCTTCAAACCCTCTGACCTCCGTCTTTCACGGGCTCGTCTCGTCGCGTACGATTCCGTACACGACCTGAAACTCTTCCTGTCATTGTCAGCGTGACATTTCCCTCGGAATAATCGCCATGGCAACTGTCACAACCGAGCCGTTATTGCTAACAGAAAAACAAAAGGTGGTTTATTCTCGAAGCCTTTCAGCCAAAGTTATGCTGAAATGTGTCATTTTGTTCAAGGAAAAAGTTTGTCTTATCAGTGATGTAGGTCAGTGTGGACCGGACCGGGGCGACCTGTGGTCTTTTTATTTCAATACAGCTCTGTTATTCTGTGAATGAGTTTTTATTTGTAGCCTTGTTTACAGCTATTCACAGTTTAGTTTTGGTCAAACAACAACAATAAACAAAGATAAAAGAGGAAGAAAAACATGTATTTTTACTTTCCTTCTGTTTTTTTTGGTGCTTTTTTTTCCAAGTATCACATAAAACTAAATTCTATTTTTTTCTCAAATCCATTTTCGGGTCCACAAGGAACATAAGGGAATAAAAAAAGGGAAATTAATTTTGATGGAAGCATTTTTTTAATAAAAAAAAATGTTCTTGCTTTTTAAATATTTCACGCCTAAATGTTTCTTTTTTTAGCGGATTTAAGGACGTTTTTTTAACAGTAAAAGGAATTGATTTTACAAAGGAAGGTCACAAGCTTGTTTTTTAAACAAACTTTTGATTATAATCAGGTTTTTTATTCCATTTACCAGCAAAGATTGGATCGACGAGTCGGCAAATGTTATTTCTAGACTTATTTAAGGATCATTTATCACATAAAACTATTGTAAAAGGTCCTATTGTATCTTTTGTTGGATACAGATTAAATATTTTCACAAACTCGACGAGAACATGTGAAGGTTTTTATCAGAAGCTGAACTTTAACGTCGAAGAAGAAGAGAATCCAAACACACGAAGATATAAGAAGAAGAGATCTTATGGAAACACGTCGAATCTGTGCAGATTCTGTCTTCTGCGCCCGAACCTCCTATTAAAAAACACTAGATAACTTCCTTTGAAGCGCCACAATAGACCCCAAACACAAAATATCCGTCTTCAAAGGGAGACGCTGAAGCTTTTGTTCGTCGGCGGCGGATGTTTTCTGCTCCAGTGAAGAGCCAGTGCTGGGTTTTTTATCTTTTGTTTCACATACCTAAGAAATACCTTCCTCGCCAACACGAGCCGAGGCCGGCGGTCCGTCGTCTACGGCGCCGCCATCCGTAGCCTCGGCCGCCCACAACAGTAGAACTTTCTTTTGTGATGTTTCTTGTTCCGCCCTCTGAAGGTGAAGCGAAAGGATGGCCCGCCGTGGAGAGAGGTGTGTGTCGAGGCCAGAGATCAACGACTGTGTTCCCACAGAGAGATACAGGAAGTTCAGGGGCCGGACTTTAAATAGTTCAGCCGCTCGCAGCTCGGCTTTAACTCGAATAATGGACGGCTTGAACCGAGGTCCAGCGCCGGGCTCTGCGTTTTTTGATTAGCGCGTGACCTCGAGGGGAAGTGTGAGAAAAAGAGCGATAAGAAGAGAGTCGAAAAGACAGACTCTGCAGCTCTCGCTCACCTTCAGCAAGTCAAGGATGGAGAGAGTTGACGAAGCTCAGCTCGCAGTCGCGTCTCCTCGTCCATCAAGATGATCGGCGGAGATAAGAACTTCTACTCTGTCGCTCACGGTGTTCTTTCTCACGTCGACTCGGAACATGAGATCTTCTCGTTCTTCTCTCGCTGACGAGTCGACGACATGAGTCGATCTCGAGAGGAACACGGTGAGCAGACGCAACGGAAGTGTCGGGAATGTTCGGCGTCTCCTTCTTGTCGTTTAAAGAGAGACGGATGAAGAGATTTAAGTTATGAAAGATCCATCTGTTTCTTCTTCTCCAGCTCAGGCAGAACATGGACAACACTGGCGTCTCATAGAAGGGTCTCAGGTTCGATTATGGCTCGGTATTAGTTGAACATTTTCAATACCAGTACCAAACCTCGCTACTGGTTCCTGAACGATATTCAGTACTACCAAGGAATTTAGGTCAGTTCCACAAAAAGTTAGATATCTAGTCCCAGGTTCGATCCAGTTTAATGCACCAAGAACATATTCGTGTGGTGTTTCTATCAGAGGAGATAGTCTTGAGCACTCTGAGTCTTCTACTGCTTTTCGAAGGTGGGGTCACGGATCAAGCTGGACCCGATCATCGGCACCACCATCCGCCCGGAAGATAAGACCCACGCTCATGACTGGTCAGTAGTGATTGAAAGACCTAGATCTCGGCAGGGTGACCGGGGCCGAGGGGCGTGGCCGTCCAGGGAGATGCTCGGAGTAGAGCTGATCTGGTCAGGTTCCTGATCAGAAGGTCACCTGGACCAGGTTTTCAGGGCACCAGTAGGAGACCACGAGTGAGACTCTAGACTTGACTAGACTTCAGTTTCCACCGGGGCTGAGACCTAACCCAAAATTAACCCAACTAACGTCATATTGTACACTACACAAAGATGAACAAACAACAACGAACCTTGACCACGGAACTACTGTTCAGACCGACACACTGAACTCCTACAGGAAGTGGTTTTTGGTAAAATAGTCGCACTAACAACTCTTTGGTGAAGTCACTAAGTAAATAGTAACTGATTCTGAGAACCTTGTCGGTGGAAACTCAACACAGACCGAGTCCAGTAGGGCTGGACGAGCCGGTGGAAAAGGACCAATAGTTACTCAGCTGGTCTGGGACGCACCTCAGACCTGGACCATGAGAGGACAGTATGGCCGTCCCTGCTCGAGAAAACCAGAAGATGATGAAAAACAAAGCGTTTGTCGGTCGGAAGACTTTCAACTTATTCAAAATGAAACTAAAGAAGTTGGGAATGATGGGAAAAAAAAGTTTATCCGAACCTGAATCTTTTTAAGGGCTCTGACGAGAAAAGACGACTCAGCGTCTCTCTGACCCAGAAAGGAAAAACAGCAAATCAGCGAACAATAAACAGAAAGAAGATGAAACGTGGACGTAAACAAGAGCATAATTAGAAGAGTGATGATTTCAGACGCTCATTAGTGGACATTAAAGTCGCTCCGTCTCATTGAAGTTTTGCTACTTTTCTCAGACGATTTCCTGCGTCTCAGCGTCGATCTCAGGGTCGGCGAAGCTACAGAAACTAACGGAACATTCCATTCCAACGACGACTGAAACGAGGGATCACCACGTGAAGGACGGACTTCCTGCCGCACAACGAAACACCTCGGGCGCTGCTTCTAGAACGTCCTTATCAAGAGCAGAGAGAGAGTCTGGATCCGGGTCTGGGTCTCTGGCTGCAGTGTTTGCTCAGCAGGGGGTCGACGGCGACACCAGCTAAACACACAGCAGCTCGCGGCGGCGACACATGGAGCGAGGAAGACGGGATTCCTGCACCTTGATGCACGTATTTGTACACGTGTTCGCATGGAAACATGTAAACGCACCACGCTGAGCACTGGAGGCCGACCTCCACCGAAGCTGCAGTGATCCTGCACAAGAATCCTCCTCTTTCTCCTCTTCCTCCTCTTCCTCCTCTTCCTCATCTTCCTCCTCTTCCTCCTCTTCCTCCTCTTCCTCCTCTTCCTCCTCCTCCTCCTCTTCCTCTTCCTCCTCTTCCTCCTCTTCCTCCTCCTCCTCCTCTTCCTCTTCCTCCTCTTCCTCCTCTTCCTCCTCCTCCTCCTCTTCCTCTTCCTCCTCTTCCTCCTCTTCCTCTTCCTCCTCTTCCTCCTCCTCCTCTTCCTCCTCCTCCTCCTCTTCCTCTTCCTCCTCTTCCTCCTCTTCCTCCTCCTCCTCCTCTTCCTCCTCTTCCTCCTCTTCCTCCTCTTCCTCCTCTTCCTCCTCCTCCTCCTCTTCCTCCTCTTCCTCCTCCTCCTCTTCCTCCTCCTCCTCCTCTTCCTCTTCCTCCTCTTCCTCCTCTTCCTCCTCCTCCTCCTCTTCCTCCTCTTCCTCCTCTTCCTCCTCTTCCTCCTCTTCCTCCTCTTCCTCCTCCTCCTCCTCTTCCTCCTCCTCGCTCTTCATCATCCGCCGTCGACAGACTCCAGCTTTTCAACTAAAACACGAAACAAATCAAAGTCTCGAACGTCTCCGAAGACTGAGAAAGTTTTTCCAACTCAGACAGAACAGGAGCGTCTTTGTCTATAAAGTTGTTTCAGCTCCTGATTTAATGTTTATTTTACTTCTATTTATGAGTTTTTTAATAGGTAGAGAGATGTTGAAAGAATAACATTGACTTGAAAGTATATTTATACTCAAAGGGATACAAATTGATTTGTATTCAGACAAAAATCCAATACTTTTAACAAAAAATGTGAAGAAAAAGAAATTATTTTATTCATGATTAGTATTTTTATAGAGAAGAAATTCAATAGAAAGAGTTCTGTGAAAATAAAATGTATTTCAAATAAATATCTGATCTTTATAGTTAACAAAAATGTTTTTATTTCCAGACACAAAATATTTATCATTAAAAAAAACTCATTAATCAGATCAATGAAATATAACAGTGTATATTAATTTAATTTAAATAGTTTCAAATGCTATATCAAATAATAATAATTATATTCAGTTGTAAAAGGAAATGAATAATAAACAAATAATATTATTATTTTAAAATAATACTTTTAACATATATTTGTTTTTTTTTCACTTTAAAGATCAGTAATAATTCATTAATTAATTATAAAATACAAATATTGATTTAAAATAAACATTATGAAATTATTATTATTCATATTAACAAAGACATAAAATATTATTTTCTTGAACATTAACACATTTATTGATCACCTTTCCAGGGTGTCCCTTGCTTTTCACTCAATGCGGTTGTTTCTAGTTTAATCTACTTCTTTTTCATGATTTCCTCTCCTCCTTTCATTGATCCTTCATGATGATCCTTCGATAAGTTCTTGTCATTTACTGATCGATTAATAAATTGACGTCAACCTCCAAAAAAACAAGTGGGTGTAACTCGGGCTCAGCAGGGGGTCGTCATGGCGGCCATGTTGACTTGTGGGGTCGTTGAGTTCCATGTTTTCAAACTCTCGTGACTCGACAATCTACAGATCAGCCACAGTGAGCGTGAAAACGGAGGCATCCCATGATACTTTGCTTCCTCGCCGTGACCATGTTTGCCGTATCTATACGTTTGATCTTCCTCAGCCTTTGAATGGCTCTTTGTGCGCGAGTCAGTGGTGCCGTCTGCGGGCGGGTGGGCCGACCCGACTGATACACATCTTAGCAGATTGAACTTTTAATAACGGCGTTGTTCGAACATTTGTCCCCGAGCGCGTCCTGCCAGGTTTACATCCATCACGCCTCTATTTGTCGCCGCAGCTCCTGAATTGATTGTAATTGAAAACACGGCGGACGACAGATGGTGCGAGCGAACATTATGCAGCTGCAACACATGTTGTTTTGATGCAACAACGCTTGGCTTTAGCGCCGCAAGACATCAGATCCCACAACCGTCAAGGATAAAGGTCTAACATTTAAAACCATCCTGGTTTAAAAATATATATATTAAATATAACACATAAATATAATTATTTCAAAACTGTGATTTATCTTCAGATTTCATTAAGTGATGTTACATTTGTCACCTGAGAGACATTAAAAGTTGAAATATTTTGGTTATTGATGAACTACATCTTGTCTTCAGTCAAATTGTGCTAGATTTTATTTTTGCTAGCCATGTTAGCCGGACCGTAGTCCTGTTTTTGCTAGTTTTTTATCGAGTCTAACCATGTTAGCCAGACAGACGTTCTTGTTTTTGCTAGTTTTTTATCGAGGCTAGCCATGTTAGCTGGACGGATGTTCCTGTTTTTGCTAGTTTTTATCAAAGCTAGCCATGTTAGCCGGACCGACGTTCTTGTTTTTGCTAGTTTATATCAATGCTAGCCATGTTAGCCAGACCGTCGTTCTTGTTTTTGCTAGTTTTTTATGGAGGCTAGCCATGTTAGCCAGACAAATGTTCCTGTTTTTGCTAGTTTTTATCAATGCTAGCCATGTTAGCCAGACCGTCGTTCTTGTTTTTGCTAGTTTTTTATGGAGGCTAGCCATGTTAGCTGGACAGATGTTCCTGTTTTTGCTAGTTTTTATCAAAGCTAGCCATGTTAGCCGGAAAGATGTTTCTGTCTTTGCTAGTTTTTATCAAAGCTAGCCATGTTAGCCGGAAAGATGTTTCTGTCTTTGCTAGTTTTTATCAAAGCTAGCCATGTTAGCCGGAAAGATGTTCCTGTTTTTGCTTGTTTTTATCAAAGCTAGCCATATTAGCAGCAGCGACAATTAAACGATTCTTTTAAAAAGTTGTACAAATCCAGTGTCCCCTAGTTTGGTGAGATGTAGCATGTAGCATGTATAGCATGTAGCTCTAACCTGATCAAACCAGTTGTTGTTTTAGCTTCAGCCGCTGTGCTGACTTTCCTCGACTAAAGAAATCAAGACTTTTTTTGTTTTAATAATTTAAATCGCTCAAAGCACAACTGAAACATAAATATATGACCTCAGAATGTACTAGAAATTAAATATATATTAAATCAATCATAATATTCATGAATGTGTGGGTTAACGACAACTCAGTGTTTGTTTTCAGAGTCAAAATCTTACTTTATAAACCTTCAATTTGATAATAGTCTCATTTTAATGACATGATTAGTCATTTGACATCTGAAGTAAAGTGTTTCTTGACGTAGAAACACTGGAGTAAGAATCTGGCTGCAGAGATAAGATCTACAGTCATACGACTCCTCGCACAAGTCCGACGACACCCGATACCAGAAACCAAACTGAGGACATCAAAGCCGTGATATCACTCATAAAACCTCCTTCTTCTTCTCCTCCCTTCGCTCCCACGTCGAAGACTTTTGTGTTGGCGTCGCCGGCGACGGGTTGTGTGACACACGGTTGTGTGACACACGGTTGTGTGACACTTGTGCGTCGTTCCTTAAGTAATGAAATCCACTTTTGTTCGCGACCAGATGTAGTCCACTATCTGTCCATTTGAGAGATAGCTATCAGTTGAAAGGGTAACTCAAGCCTCCTCCGAACCTCCCCCTTCCTTCCTTCGCTCGCTCTTCATTACGTCCCGGGGTAGATAGCGTCTTGTTTACTGGAGACATATGGCAGACGCCGGCGTCCACGAGACACTTCCGTCGCCATGTGACCACCGTACAGAGGAACCCGTGACACGACGGGAAATATGACATCATCTTTTCTATTGATCTCCATATGGAACTAGTTCTTCCTTAAATGTAACTCAAGGCATCGCCGGGGGTATGAATAACCCGCGCTAATGGCTACGGAATCCCCAGAGAGTTGGACGATGTTCCGGCCCCTGAAATCGATCTGGCGTCCGACCGCAATCTTGATCTTTTCTCGATACGATGGCACAAGGAATTAAGGACGAGAAGAGGATGAGAAATCACTCGGATTGGAGATGATCTTTGAGATGCTGTTTACCCAGAATTCAGTTGGTTTTGAAAGACAGTTTGTGAATCCGTTGGTACATTTGGTACGATGGTACACAGGACGTCGTATTTTAAGTAAAAAATGACTTGTTTGACTTAATGATTAACTTAATTGTCCTGACAATTCCAAAAAAGGACGTAATTTAGGATATTAAAATACAAAATGACATCTCAATTACATATTAGCATATTCAAAAAACATGTCTTAATAGAGAAAACTAAGTATGTTCGTATCAACCTATTTTTTATTTATTACTATTTATTATTCGTTTTATTATTATTATTATAATGTATTAAAACATTAAATTATTCTGATTATTATGTGTATTTAGTTTATTATGTGTTTATTTCACTTTATTAATTTTGTTTTTTTATTATTATATGATAATTATTACGTTTTTTTTGTTTATATCTTAACATTGCCGCTTGTATTTGTAATATGTATGTCTTCATATAATTATTGTACTTTGTGAACTGCTGTTAAAACACAAATTTGCCCAAAGAGACAAGAATAAAACCAAATCAATTATAGTGTAGAGTAAAATAGAATAAAAATGATGAAATAATGAATTAATGGTTATAATGTATTGTATATTTATAATATTAATGTTAGATGTTAAGTTAAGGAGCTTCTTAAACTGTCAAGCTACACATTTAGCTCAAAACTATGAGATTCCTGCCGATTTATGAACTTGTTTTTCTTCCACCTCAGAAAAAACCGCCTCCCGGTGTCAGTCGTTCCGGGCGATAAAGTCGAGCTCAGAACCTCAATCTGTGATGAATCTGTGAGCAGCGGCTGAAGTAAAAGGATAATGAAGCAGGAGTCGACACAGTCAGACTCGGAGATAATCACTCGGTAAAGATGATCTCACCGACGGTAGATCAGAAGTTCAGCTCCAGGTACTTCAAACAAAGAACCTCTTCCTCCTCCTCGTCGCGTCGGACCGACTGCGATCTCTCGCAGGATTACTGAACAACAATTAATTAAAAGCGTCGCCCTTCGCCATCCAGCGCGAGCGACAGTCACGGCACCATTTACTGTAGTGATTATCTGGGCGTGCGAGCGTGGAAATCACCGTGAGGGAGGAAGAGCTCGCCGGTCGCCTCCAGGGTGGGGAGCTGCTAATGAGAGACCCCCCCGATAGAAAGTCACACCTTATTATAACCGGCGGTGGCGGCGAGACCCGGCGCATCCCCAGGTAATTGAGAGACGAGACGCCGGAACGATGGTGAGCGACTGTCGAGTGGCAGCAGCTGGAGCGTCTCGGCCTCTGGAATCATCGCGTCACGAAGGTTCAGGAGGAGATATCGACTGGTGCAGGTTTAGAATGAAGAACGTGACGTGACCTCCTTTTTGTCTACGTGGTTATGAGCAAAGGTGGAGGTGTTTCCATGTGATACGTGTCACGATACAAGTGTCATGATACTGTACGAACGACCATATACTGAGTTAATTAACAGTAGAAAAACTGTCATAATGTAGTCAACACATAATGAAGAAGACGACGAAGGATCTATGTTATTATTGTATTTCACAAGTGAACAAAATACAAGCGTTTGGATGACTCTATGGACAAGAAAATGGAAAAATAAAATGGTTTAATAATGTTTTTTTATAGAAAGATTTCTGCTAAAATGCTGCTGTGAATATTTAGATGTTTGTAAAAACTGGCTCATGAATCTCGATATATATATATATATATATTGCGATAACTAAGGTTGTCAATATTTTCTCCCTAGAGACAGACACTAAAGAATAAAGATCACATTCAATGTTGTCGTTTCTATAGCTTTGATTATATTGATAAAGATAAAGTCACACATAAAATTAAAAGAAAATGGCCCAAATTCAAAAGTAAATATGAAACAATAAACATTAAATAATAAAATAAGAGTTGAAATAAAGACGTTAACCAGACTGTGACCCAGTCTCTTCAAGAGCTGACCTCTCTTGGCCCCCCAACCAGTTGAGTTTAAGACCTGGTCTGATCCAAAAAGGGTTTTCTTTACGAGCAGAGCTTCTGGTGATACTTATTGAACCAAAACAACCACCATTGTGGTCGTCAAAAGTGTTTAAAATAAATTAAGTATGCCAAGTCCTGCAAACCTTTTTAAATAAATATATATATTTATGTATTTTTGTTTGTTGTTACATGTTGTAACTCAGGTTATTTTTGCATATTTCTTGTCAATAAAAATATAAATTTTAAATGTGAGAGTATTAAAATGGTATCGTGTATCGAATATAATACCAGTATTCTGGTAGAAAATGTTATTATTGTGACAACACTAACCACCACTAACTAAACATTAACATAAATTCCTCACAGCCATATTTATATTATTAAGACAACACAGATGCTACATGCTACACGCTAACCAAACAACACATTCAAGCTTCAGATAGACAGTAAGTAAGTAAGTAAGTAAGTAATATTTATTTACAGTGTCTGGTAGAACAACACAACTAGTTCCCAACATGGATAATCACACGGGAACAATCTGATTATCAACACAACACAACACAACACAACACAACACAACACAACGCCGCAGACAAAGATCAAACTCCAGTAAATTCCTCCAAACCTAAATGAACGTCTACGATTTTTAAGTTATTTTTCCTTAATAACTAAGTATCTAATGACGGAAATACAGATCAAAATGAATCATCATAAGAACAACACTGAGTATGTGTAAGTAACGAAGACCGTGTGCATCAAGTTAATTTGTTACTTGTCTCTTCATAGTAATACCTTTTTATTTATGTTTTTTCTGTAAGAACTTTGAGTGGAAATTGAGCGAAGCTTAAAATTCAAGATTTGTACCATTTGTATTGTCGTTTGGTTAGAATTAATCTACTTCTACTTGATATCACTTAAGGAACCGGTAACGAAGTAAAAGTATAGTATATAAGATATGGTATAGTATATAAGATATGGTATAGTATATAAGATATGGTATAGTATATAAGATATGGTATAGTATAGAAGATATGGTATAGTATAGAAGATATGGTATAGTATAGAAGATATGGTATAGTATAGAAGATATGGTATAGTATAGAAGATATGGTATAGTATAAAATATATGGTATAGTATAGAAGATATGGTATAGTATAGAATATATGGTATAGTATAGAAGATATGGTAAAGTATAGAAGATCTACCATCGTAATTGTTGCACCATTAAGGACAGAAATACCAAGAATAATACCCAGAAAAATGGAAGGAAATTCAAGATAAAGATATAGAACATAATGGAGACTATGAAGTTATTTGATAAAACGGTCTTCAGTGAAAAACAAACATTGATTCATCTAAAGCATCAGATGTACAAGGAAACATTCATTACCCTTTAAAAAAACTGTACGAATCCAATAATATGGATGGTTTGAAGAGCCTCTGACACATCACTCTGTTCTCCAGCTGTGGCGAGAAGTTCCTGAGGCTCCTCTGAAGAATCCTCTCCTCAGACTCGCCTCAAAAGTGGTGGAAGAAAGTAAATTAATGGGCGCTCTCCTCGTCGCGGTCCTCGGCCCCCCGTGGCGGGCGAGTCCTCGCCAATTTGAGAGCCGCCGCCGCCGCCGCCGCCGCCGCACCGCGAGGCAGCTGATGGCGACTATTTCCAGCCGGAATGCCAGTCATGCCTCGTACTTCCACGACGAAGAATGTATCTCCAACATTTTCTCCTAATTGCCCGGCTGTCTCGCGGGACCGAGGGTCCGGCGTTATCGAGCGACTCGTCCAGACTCGCAGCATCAGACGAGGGGCGCGACCACATCCTCATTCTTCGCTATCTTCGTCTCCTTGTTTGCTCCCCGTGAGGCTAAGCTAACAAGTGATGTCACTCTTATCACCTGAACACAAAGACGAACCCGGTGGTCTCGGAGTGAGACGGCAGGAAGTCCCGCTCGCTCCGGGGTCACGGTCGGGGTGCCGCGAGATTGACGGCGGCGAAGAACGGATCGTGCCATGGTTTCCCGGCTCACGCTGGTATGTAGGTCAACTACAAAGTCACCGTCCTCGTCTCTTCCTCTCGTGATGTAACGCGTGGAAACCTTCGACGTTCAAAGTCTCTTTCTAATAACGGATCTTAAGTGTTCGCGACCTTTCGTCAACGCGACCCCGAGACCCTGGAAGTTCCGTTTCATCTGCGGCTTCACCTTTACCTTTGTTCCCGACGACTTCAAAAAACACTCTTGTCAGATATATCGCTTTATGAAAGATAAAAACAACTTTAAATTATTGAATCCACGCCTTTGAAATTCAAAGCTTTGAGGCGGAAAAATCTGATCGTTGACTTTGGAGACGACAGACTGAAGGCATCCGACCATTAGGTGGCAGTGTTGCTTCCTCATACCGATTTAAATGTAAGGAAATGACACAGTAGAGCTTTAAGGAAGTCAGGGATATTAATATAGTTTTGATTTTCTTTCAGACAAAATGTCTTTAGTAACTTCAGAGAATACATGTTGAATATATGTTGGATTTTACAATAGAAGTAAACAATGTTGGATTTATTGCTTCTCTCTGTCGATACACTGTATTTCATCAGGTGAGCAGATCTACGACAGGTAAAGGCACCAGAACTGTGGAAGATTGTATTTATAGTCAATCATTTTTGTCACCATTAGTTGCTCAAAAATCTGAGATGATAGTTTGATCACAAAACAACAAGGTGAGGTTATGTGACGCATGCTAGCTTAGCAAGTGGACAACAGCGCTAGCTAGCTTCGGTCGCCCCGTAACACGTCTGTATATCTACAAATAACACAAAAATGTATAATTTCCCAATTTTTTTAAAGGATTTTTATGAGAGGAAAATAATAAAAACATGAGTTTTCAGTATCTTAACTCACTGTCCAGGTTTACGTTTTATTCATTTTAAAGGCACTTTAATGTGTCCAGCTGTACATTCTTTATTAATCTAGTACATTGGAAGTTTTGGTAAGAATGTATGAGAAAGTTCTCTTTTTTATTTTTTCTTTCTCAGTCACAATTACTGTTGATTTAATTAAATATAAATTTATAAGAATTGACCAAAAAAAGAAGATATCGTGATACAAATATCTTCATAATAGTGAAAAAAGCTTGTAAAAAGTCTGCAGCTACATTTTTTATTGAGTCCATCATCATAACTTCTTTCTTCTTCCTTTCAGCATTTGTTTCAATCAGCTGTAGGTAAGTCTGCTCGCTTCAAAGTGCGACCTTTGACCTCTTTGATTGACCTTTAACACCATCGACAGGAAAGTGATTTTGCTCATTATCTCAACGTTCGGATTCATTTGCATAACAATGAGGTGATTTTCCTTTTGGCATGAAATGTTTTTAGGATTTACTCGTAGAATAGAATAAAAATGTACTTTATTTGTGACATAGAATCATAAAATGGTCTGAGATGTCTCGTAAAAAAAACACCAAATTAAAGATCAAGCCGTTCAAACTGAAGCTTTTGCAACAATTGAACGCAGAGAAAAATCTGTTGTTTGACCAAAGAGTCGTTCCTCGTCCACTGAGTCGCAGACCGAGCTGCTGAAAAGACAAACAGGAGTTTCTTCGTCACAGAGCGAAGATCCTCGTCGACCATTTAAGGAGAGACGTGTTGCTTCATAAGTCACGCATCAGTGCGAGTCTTTATCTGCTCATCAGGGACTTCCAAGTCTCCCTCTTCCCAGGCCTTTAGCTCCGGGACGAAGGGAAACCCCTGAAGGAAATGTGATCCGAGCTGGAGACACCTGAGAACAGGTGAGTCAGCGTCGTCTCTCTGAGGTCACGTTGGGTCGCCAAGAAACTCATCATAGGTTTGTGACCTTTGCATTTATTTGAAACAATCGTCTGTTAAAATATATGTTTTATCTTCATTTCCCGCGAGACACAGTTGAACAGCGAGAAATATTTTCCCCCTCAGACATAAATCCTTCCAGATACGATCTTTTTCAGCGACCGGACAAGATCCATGGAGACATAAATCATGTTTATTTCATAAAACTTGAACTTGTTACTTTTCAAAATGTGATTTATCATCTTCGAAAGATACAAAGTGTTACTGTGTGACAAGGTTAGGCTTGTGAGAGGCTATGCATCTACAAAATCTGCTTGTTTGGGTCCTTGGCTCCTGCAAGGGTTTGAGTCGCCTGCTGTCCGAGATGCCACAGTTTCTTTAAACTGTTGGATAAACTAAACTACATTTTGCATATATTGTAATTTTATCTAAAAACTAAAAGCGTCAAGATCATAGTTTTGATCACGGATGAAGTTCATTCTTCCATGTGTCGCTCAAATCCTACGTCAGATCATCGGCAGGTCAGTTTATGTGATCAAATAAAAGTAAAACTGGATTTTTTATTGAATTAAGAAGAAGATACACAGAGATAATTTAAAAAAAAACCAAGCCCTGTCCATAGTTTAAGTCATTGACTGTTGAACAGACCAGACACTACTCAACAAAATCAATGTTTAGGTAATGAATCGATCATCGATGAAGTCTCTACAGCATCAAAGTATGATCATGTATAAATGGTTCTATTGCATTAACAAATGTATTTTCTATTTATTATTCATTTACATTTTCACACTTGTTTACTTTTTACCTCCTTTCTTGTTTGTAATTTTTCAAGTATATATGAATCCCCAACTTTTTTTTAAAGTTAACTGAAGAAATGTTTTGAAAAAAACTCTTATAAACAAGAATAAAATTGCAACTTATTTATCTTAATAAAAGGCCTAATGATTCACAGAACCTAATGCGGCCCTTGAAGAATTATAATCACGCACCCTTGTTCTCCAGCGACAAGTTCGAGGAAGGAAAGAAAACTCTTCCTGTGGTGATGTTGTTTAAGAGCAGCTCCGGGTTACTGATCCTCAAACCACGTAAATGATTCACAGATTGAGTCGCCCGTCCGTCCTCATGCCGCTCCGGTTACGCAGCTACGTTACCGGGTGTGCGGCGCGTAAGCCGACATGTGCTCTGGCACGAACGCACAGGACGGAAAAGAAAGAGGAGAACGACGGGAGAGGATGAGACGAACACGCCGACTGATGAATTAATTGGCGAGCCGGTGGGGGGGCGGCGGCGTTTTTTCGCCGGATGCTGGATTCAACACAAAGAAACATATTGGATTCATCTTTATTTTCTGTTGAAAGAAAAGTGATCCTGTGATGATTGAACTCCTCAGAAGCGCCGGGCTCGCGGCCACGCTTCCTCCCACCGACCTAATGAAATAATCAAGGGTTCAATCGCGAGCGTAAAAACCCACAATCGATGCGTCGAGGATCCGCTGGTAATCTGGTCGAAACGAATGGGATCCCGGGGACGCGACCGAGATTAAGCCGAACACGTGAACAGATCAAACGCTGAAAACAATTAATGAAAAAAAAAGCTTGACAGTAGATTTTAAGAAAGCCTCGCTCGTCAGCAGATCACCGGTGGACTCTGATGAATGAATCACGCCGAGCACGTCCTGAATAGGATCAACACGTGGGATGAATGGATGGATTACTATGCAAGACGCAGCCTCTCTTTTCCTGCCTCACAGCACGTCCTCTTCCTGGTCTCTGAGCCTTCCTGCCTGATTACCTGCCCACATACGCCGGCTCTCGTGCGGCTTCAGAGACGAGGAAAGTGGGAGTTGTTATTTTCTCTCAACCCTGTTGTGTCGCCGGTTTGATTCCTCACTTCCTTCTCGATGACCGAGGGGTTTCTCCGTGACCCCGCCGCCCGCCGGAGACCCTCGTGATCGCCTCCGAAACTGTCGTCGAGATGTTTCGGGGGCGGCGTCTCACAGCAGGTCTGGGGGTTTTCGAGAGGATCTTCCAGTTTTAATCAGGATTTAAACACATGTTTCCTGCTCGTGACTGAGGGTCTGAGGGAGGGACTGGGTTCTTTAATAATTAGTCATCAAAACCACAAACACACAAGAGTAACACACGTGCATTCGTTTAGCACAACAAAGATGAAATGGAAAGAGGGAAAAGAAAACATTAGTTTGAGGTTGTAGTTTCAGGATGAGGTGGACGAGGCATTCTGATGAAAGAGGGGATCAATGAAAGAGTTTGGAAACTACTGATGTAGATCGAATCAAGGTGCGAGAAAAAATTCTGGTCTTGTGGACCGAAAATTCACAATGTTCATACAGTTTAGGGTTAGGTTAGGTTAGGTTAGGTTAGGTTAGGTTAGGATAGGTTAGGTTAGGTTAGGTTAGGTTAGGTTAGGTTAGGTTAGGTTAGGATAGGTTAGGTTAGGATAGGTTAGGTTAGGTTAGGTTAGGATAGGTTAGGTTAGGTTAGGTTAGGTTAGGTTAGGTTAGGTTAGGTTAGGTTAGGATAGGTTAGGTTAGGATAGGATAGGTTAGGTTAGGTTAGGTTAGGTTAGGTTAGGATAGGTTAGGTTAGGTTAGGTTAGGTTAGGTTAGGTTAGGTTAGGTTAGGTTAGGTTAGGTTAGGATAGGTTAGGTTAGGATAGGATAGGTTAGGTTAGGATAGGTTAGGTTAGGTTAGGATAGGTTAGGATAGGTTAGGTTAGGTTAGGTAAGTTGAGGGTTTATTAGTGAATAAGTCTTACTTTCTTTGCCTAAAACTTGAATGTTTTGATGAGTAATGACAAATAAACATTAAGAAAAAATGTCTTCCTCTTTCTAACAAGAACGTTGGCAAATGGCAAAACCAAACTTTTTTTTAACGTAAAATTCCCTCGAAAAGAAAACCTCTCAACTGTCTTTTAAAGTCAATCCCAGGTAACACAAAGTGTGTAGGTACCTGAAAGGAACAATGATTTTCATGTCGTCTTTTCTTTCTTCGAGGCTCATTTTATAAGAATTATCTTTGTGTTTGTTCTTCGTCACAAAACAAACGACAGTTTTTCTCGTATAACGTCCACAATCTCTCCTGGAGTTTTGACTCGACTTGTTTCAAGAACAATGTTTGAGAATACCTGCCTTACTTCTAGGAGGAGGTTGTTTTTTTTCTGTGTGCTGGGTCTGCCCCTGGACCTCCTCCCAGTCTGACATGTTACCACCGAACCACATATTGTCTGTTTTTCCCTCTTGAAAGCGAGTAAAACCCTCTCCGAAGAGACATCTCCGTCTCCGTATCGACTACTTTCGGTCGATGACATTTAATATGGACATATTTGTCACCAGCTGCATCAGGCTTTTGTCGCCCCCTCGGCCCCCCTGCCCGGCCCCCCCCGCCGGGCCACGAGTGTACACAAGCCGCTCGTCCTCTTCTGGGGGCTGAGTCGTGTCTATGTGTGCGATGTGAGGGGCCCTTTGTGAGGCCCTTCCACTCAGCACCGTGATGATAAGTACTCCCAGCACAGCGCTCCACATGAGCTGATGGACAGACGGGGCCGGGAACACTGGGGGCCTTGTGGTCGGGCATGTGTGTGCCGTGGTGGTGATGGAAGGTGGTGGTGGTGTGGGGGGGTGCGGGGGGCTCTTGTGTTATGCACGGATCTGCAGCGCCGGACCGGGCCACATGGCTGCAATCGACTATGTAATAAATGTACACGCGCACACAGAGGTAATATTGTTCTGCGTTCCGCCTGATTGGATGCTGAGATGGAGGACCCTCGGGGGATCACTTGTGTTCTGCCAGCCACTGTGACCGCGGCGAGACTGCTTTCTTAACAAGAATGGCTGGAGACTGTGAAGAACACATGCAGCCACTGTTTTTGTGCTCGAAGGGCTCGCTTTGAAAAAAGTCTCGACGTCGCGAGTGTTTCGTCTGCATCTGGATGTTTTGACTGCATGGATCGGAACGAGTCGGGTCGCGCTCGTGTAAATAAAGCGCTCGAGGCCGTCGCGACTGAAGGTGGTTTTTCAAGAGAGAAGGTTTTAATTCAATGGTAGACCTTCGGTCGTCCACCCAGAGAGAAGCGGGTCATGATGTCATGATGTCATGATGTCACAGCGCTTAAGGCTGAAAGACCATTAGACGCCTCTAATCTCACGAACTGAAAGCTTGTTTATGTTACACAACTCCCTTGAATTACTGCGATTAAAGTACCTTCTACAGACCAGAGTCATGAACCTTCAGTCTCATCACGCCACAGACGTATCTGGTCAATACCTTCAGAAAACGCCTCTGGTTCGCTCAAACATGCGAGGATTGTAACTTTAAAAATGTAACAATAAAGAACGCTGGCTTATGTCGCTTGATACGTACTTTGACGACGATTATTTTTTGATTAAACATCTGTTTTGAAATCTGCATAGTGTGTTTTTACAAACTGGTAAAACAAATAATAGGTTATCGCAGGTTCAGCGCGTTTAACTTGGGAGGAGATCCAGGGACAGACCTAGCACACACTGCTCAAAACTAGACCAAACATGGTCAAATCTTCTTTAAATCAAATGGACTAAGGACATATTTCTTGCCATGTTCAGGCCATTGGATGGTTTTTGTGGAGCCTTTGAATTAAGAAATGTTGTTGGATGAGGAGGAAATTGTTGTTGGATAAACAATGAAGGTATTCAAAGGAAATAAGTGTATCTCGGGCGCTTCGGTCACGAAGAAGCCCCGTAATTGACTTGAGTTCTGACGCATTTATTAGACGAATCATCACAACAATTAGCCACTGAGCTGCTGTTAGCGATAGCTGGACGGATCAGGCGTAGATATTTCTGAGCTAAAAAAAAGAGTCCGTGAAGAACGAGAGACACACTGTGTCCTCACCTTCAGCGAGAACATCTTCATAAAGATCAGCCTCATGCTGTTCAAAGGTCAACCATGAGATCCAGAGTATCGTGGACACGGGACTCACAAGTCAATGTGTGGTTTTCGCCTCGCGGAGGAAAAAAAATCCTGAATACTTGGACGCCACGCTGGATCTGTCCGGCTCTGTTTTGGTCCGGCACGTGCACGACTCTGCAGAAAGCAGCTTGTTCCACATTCAGCGAGGCTTATTGCCTCTGGGAGCGTATGACTGCTGCTCCGCCGCGAGCATACAGATCACCTTGCACACCGGCTTTTCCTCCGCTTTGATGACTGATGCAAACTCACGCACACACACACCGGCAGCTTTAGAAGAAGCCGGATTTATGCTCAGCTACCTTGAACCCAACCCCCCCCCCTCAGCCGGATTGATTCACCTGCTGCACCTGAGAATTCGGCCGCTATGAAGTCACCTGCAATCCAATCACTTCAAAAGCACCTTCGGAACAATGAACAGAAACACACCTCGCCCCCCCGCCGTCTTTGTCCCTCTGATGGTGATTCCCTGACGGGATCCGTCCGAGGAGGGCGGCAGGACTTTCACGGAGCGCTCCACAATCAGGTACTTCTTGGGTTTCTGCCCATTGGCAACCGCCGCCCCAAACAATGACGGGCTTTCTTTTCGCTCGGCTCGTCTTTCCGCGACATGAAAGAAGTCGCCGGGATGTGTCGGGGGCCATGTGTGGCGAGGGTCCGTGATTACAGGGCGGCGGGTTTGGCTCCCGCAACCACTGAGGCGGCGCAGAAGAAAGGACATGTTTGCTAAAAATGTTGGGATGAGCTCATCCAACAATGTTCGTGTTCGTGCTGCATTTTTAAGGCCCTTGTTATGTAAACCGCACATGTTTTTTATCACCTGTGAGTCTTGAATGTGCAAGAAATGTTGGATCTAAAAGCCTTTACTCTCGTGAATTTATATCACAAACATCTTACTTTAAGTGTCTTCATGTTTCATGAATTTAGTGGGTTTTTTTGTGATACCTTGAAGCACACAATTGATTTGTATTTTCTTGGATGGTTCAGTCCAATTATTATGTTTTGTTTAATGGTTGACGGAGCAGCTCATGCTACTTATAAACAATACGATTACTTTGTAAATAAAAACTGGGGCGTAAAGGTTACGAAACCTTGTTTCTCTTTGAAATCTTCCTCTGAGAGAAAAGATCTGACAGTTTCAATGATTAGTTTTATGTTCTTTTTATAAACCACCGGATTCTTTTGATAATATCAATGAAGGAATCTTATATAAATGTGAAAGATTCATGTTTTCATAAACAGAATAAAGTCCTTTAAATCTTTGAAAAAATATTATACAAGTAAAAAAGCATCACTTTTACGGTTTTAACACCATCATTTATTATACTTTACCATTTAAACTCTTTTAATTGTCAAACCTTCACTTCATCTCTTCGCTCACAATAGAACTCAAAGGGTCCGGGGGCCAAATCTGACCAGGCTGAGCCATTTTATGCCTGTCTGATGGTTGGCTCAGAATCAAGGTACTTTAATCTTGATATGAAGGTAATAAAGACGTTCAAGCTAAGCTAAGGGAAATATATTATCCAAGTTAAGGACTAATACTGACTTCAGAAGAAATTTATTTAATAAAAGAGGACAAACATAGATGGAACCTCCAAGAGTCCAGAAAAGATTCCTTGACGTTAAAGACAGTTTCGTGAATATATATTTCGTTCGGCCTGTAACCCGACAATCTCTCAGTGTGATTGACACCTGTGTGATTGACACCTGTGTGATTGACACCTGTGTGATTGACACCTGTGTGATTGACACCTGTGTGATTGACACCTGTGTGATTGACACCTGCGTTCTAGAACACGATCAGGTCCACGTATGTCTCGTGGTAAAACTTATGTCTACATTTTCAACAAATACATTCGTGCTGATCCAACGTCGCCAACACCTTCACACAAGGTCACATGACGACCTCAGAGTCGCCCTCGCCGCCCCACATCACCACACTGCCCTATATTATGCAAATATAACCAGAGGAGAAAAAAAAGACCGAAATTTGCATTTTTCTGCTGCGCACAGGATGCTGTGCGAGCAGAAGATGGAGCAAAAGGGTGAGAAGGATCGACCACAAAAGAAACTCCCTGCCTTGGAATATTTCCATCGAGGTTGATTCGGTCGGTGATCCATCACCGGACTCACATGAATTCAGCATGATTTACCATCAAAACACCCAACTGAGCATGAAACCAGGGGCCTCGTCCCTGCAGCTCCCCTCAAACCTTTCTTTTTTTTCCTCTTTCCACTCTGGCGCGCTGAACAAAAAAAACCTGGGGTCGGTTTGTGGCGTAACACTGGAGATGCTGCAAACCCCCCGTGAGCGAACCCTACACAAGATGCTGTGAAAATATTCTGCTTTGAATGAGAACGAGGGAGAGAGAGAGAGAGAGAGAGTGACGCACACACTGGAGGAGATAGAGGGTTCACCGCTGAGATAAAAATGGAATCCATTTCGGTTCTTGAAGCACTCTCAGGGTGAAGACCTGCTCCGAGTGTTTGAGCCACGTTCATTCACTTCCTCGTCTGTTGTTCAGTCGCAAGTCTTCTTCTCGCCTTTTTTTTTTTTTTTTTTCCTTTTTCCCATCCTCCTCGTCCTCCTCGTCCTCCTCATCCTCCTCATCCTCCTGCTCTCCGGAGGCACTCATGCACCCCAACACTGACTCGGGTCCTGAAACTATGGCAACGGAATGATCCAGCGAGCGCTCTCTATGATTAATAGATGAGAGATGCTGTGCCAATGGCCGGGGCCTCGGGAGGGAGGGACCCATGCAACCGACGAGTCCTGCCGCACACACACACACACACACACACACACACACACACACACACACACACTCACACACACACACACACATCCCAACCTACACAGCCTCGGAGAAACAGGAACGCCGCTCTCGCACAAACACCTTATGTCCTGTTAAGTAAGCCGAGGAGTGAGAGGACACGCTCTTATGAACGACTGCACAAGATCAACGACGACGTCAGCGCGACTCTATGACTCATCCGACGCTCGTGCGCCGGATCTCAAAGTTTTGCAGCTCCAACTTTGGCAGTTGTTGTCTTTGTTCATAATATTTACTCATTTTGCTTCACAACTTTCTCTGAAGAGAAGAAAGTCACAACAAGGACGGAGAGAAATAGAGACGAAATCCTACAATACTGATGAGTGACATGTGGATTTAGAAGTATTGAGGTCTGAAGGTTAATCTAGTCTTTTTATCTGTCGAGTAAAAATGTTCCTGTTACCTTCACCAACCTTCTGTGAGCACAATAACTGAAAAACTATTTCAATAATAGTGTAAAATGGAGCACATTTTCTGGATTACCATCTGGATCCACTGGACTTTTGAAGTATTTAGTATCATTTTGTTCCTCACTTTTCCTTTTTTGCGCAAGATTGTTTTGGAACACATCATTTCGGTTGTGTTGTGGATTACCATCTGGATCCACAGAGCTTTTAAAGGATCCATCGCACCGTCTAAGCGGCAACTGAACTGAAACTCCCTTTTCCTCCACACTTTATCTTTGTGTGTTCTGCAAGACAGTTTTGTAAAACAATATTTTAATTGTGTTGTGGATCACCATCTGGATCCACAGGGCTTTTGGAGTATTTATCACTAGGTCTAAGAGAAAACTGCAGTACGATCTTCGTTTTCTTTCACCTTTTTTACTTTGTGTGTTGTGCGAGAGATTTTGGTAATGCTTTGTGGTGTTGTGGATTACCATCTGGATCCACAGAGCTTTTGAAGTATTTATCACTAGGTCTAAGAGAAAATTGCAGTACAATCTCTGTTTTCTTTCACCCTTTTTACTTTGTGTGTTGTGCGAGAGTCTCGAAACACAACATTTGTGGATTACCATCTGGATCCAGAGCTTTTGAGGGATGTGTGAGTCCCCTTTTCTTCTACACTTTTTTTTTGTTTGTTGTGATTTTGGAATCACACAAAACTTCAAAAGGTACGAGATCAAGCAACCGTTGCTATCAAGGATATGTAACATTTAAAATAGTATTTCTACTTACATATAAAAACAAACAATAATTTTCAGGGGAAATCACAACAAGGTGTCGATTTAATTGCTATCAATGATGTGTCAATTGAAATATGTGTTAAAAATATACTTGTAATGTAATTTTTAGGTCAGTAATTTCGGGGTAAAACCATAATGTTTGTGTTGTATGAGCAAGATGTATAAGTATTCTTATGTATTGAACTGTAACGAGGCACTTTATTCAGATCAAAATATATTTTGTGTAACTTTGAACACAGAAAAGTAGTATTTTTCACGAGTTTTCCCTGCAGAAAGCATCAAAAGGTTTTGTACGTCGAACGTTGGCGTCGCTTCAAGTCACCGGGACTAAAAGTGTCGAACATTTCACAGAAGTTTCACCAAAAACAAAAGAGCTCCTGGAAAGCTTTGCTCTCGGAGTCCAGTTGTTGACTCGTTCCATTGACTTCCAGACAGTCTCGTTGATCCGAGCATCGCGATCCGATCCAACAAAGCATCTGCCAGAGCGACGTCAGCCAGAGAAACCGAACGGACGCCAAAGTTTGACACTCCTTGGTATGCGGGGCCAAGAAAAAAAAAAGCTTTTTTTTTTCGTTCGGTTCTTCTCATGCCTGTGAAACGTTGGCTCACACAAGACGCTCAATCAATTATGGAAATGCAGGGAAGAGTGTTTAACGCCTGGACGAGTCGATTGTTGCCGCGTTCACGAGCGCTAAGTGGGAGGAAACATGTGTGCGGCGGCGACAACATGATCGTGAAGTGATTGCCGTGTGTTGTGCGAGCGAGGTTTGTCGTCAGGTGTTTAGTGACGCAGAGGAATATTTGAAAAAGCTCATCCTCCGCCGGTTAACAATGGCATTGATTAGAAACCAACGTTTTATTAACCGATAATGACTTTGACATCCGAGGGTCGAGGAAATCTCCGGCGAATACGCCACGGAGACGCCGGAGCCGAAGGTCAAGTGGAGATGAATCTTTGATTAATTCATTCGTTGTCATTTCAAAAGTTGATGAAAGGGGGCGGAGCCTGTCCCGGCGACATGGAGCGAGGGGAAGGGACACCCTGGACAGAAGGTCGGTGCAATAAAAGGAAAGTATAAACTTTAGCGTTTAGGTTTATGAGAGGAAGTGACTTCATCGACACATCACTACCATCTAGTGGACTCTGAAGATAATGACACTGTTTCATGAAGCTTCATCAACACATCACTACCATCTAGTGGACTCTGAAGATAATGACACTGTTTCATGAAGCTTCATCAACACATCACTACCATCTAGTGGACTCTGAAGATAATGACACTGTTTCATGAAGCTTCATCAACACATCACTACCATCTAGTGGACTCTGAAGATAATGACACTGTTTCATGAAGCTTCATCAACACATCACTACCATCTAGTGGACTCTGAAGATAATGACACTGTTTCATGAAGCTTCATCAACACATCACTACCATCTAGTGGACTCTGAAGATAATGACACTGTTTCATGAAGCTTCATCAACACATCACTACCATCTAGTGGACTCTGAAGACAATGACACTGTTTCATGAAGCTTCATCAACACATCACTACCATCTAGTGGACTCTGAAGATAAAGACACTGTTTCATGAAGCTTCATCAACACATCACTACCATCTAGTGGACTCTGAAGATAATGACACTGTTTCATGAAGCTTCATCAACACATCACTACCATCTAGTGGACTCTGAAGATAATGACACTGTTTCGTGAAGCTTCATCAACACATCACTACCATCTAGTGGACTCTGAAGATAATGACAGTGTTTCATGAAGCTTCATCAACACATCACTACCATCTAGTGGACTCTGAAGATAATGACACTGTTTCATGAAGCTTCATCAACACATCACTACCATCTAGTGGACTCTGAAGATCAATACACTGTTTCATGAAGCTTCATCAACACATCACTACCATCTAGTGGACTATGAAGATAATGACACTGTTTCATGAAGCTTCATCAACACATCACTACCATCTAGTGGACTCTGAAGATAAAGACACTGTTTCATGAAGCTTCATCAACACATCACTACCATCTAGTGGACTCTGAAGATAATGACACTGTTTCATGAAGCTTCATCAACACATCACTACCATCTAGTGGACTCTGAAGATAATGACACTGTTTCATGAAGCTTCATCAACACATCACTACCATCTAGTGGACTCTGAAGATAATGAGACTGTTTCATGAAGCTTCATCAACACATCACTACCATCTAGTGGACTCAGAAGATAAAGACACTGTTTCATGAAGCTTCATCAACACATCACTACCATCTAGTGGACTCTGAAGATAATGACACTGTTTCATGAAGCTTCATCAACACATCACTACCATCTAGTGGACTCTGAAGATAATGAAACTGTTTCATGAAGCTTCATCAACACATCACTACCAGTAACTGATTATCTTGACAACTAAACTGGATGCAGCATCTGTGAAATCCTTCTATACTCGCTCCAGAAAACTTCAATGACTCAATTAAACCGTACGACATACGGCGCCGACACGATCCTTAGGTTGATGGTGCAACACCGTCCTCCAACAGGTCTGTCGTTCAGTGTGGAGAGGCGGCATAATTGAGGCAATTTGTGAAATCTGGTAAATAGGTTAAGCATCAATAAATCACATCCAGATGAGAGGCAGAGGGTCTTGATGCTCGCTGGGTCTCTAATTGCCTCAAAAACACACACACACACACACACAGACACACACACACACACACACAGCCCACACGTCGAGGATGAGCATCAATAAACCAGTGTGTTTATAAAATATGCATAAATACACACACCGGTGTTGACACCAGATGAGCAGTTAACAGCAGCTGACCCGACTCCCGGTGCTATAGGAGGGCGCGAGGAAGCCTCTCATCAAAGCGTCGCCCGGCGAAGGTAGCAGCGACGCACAAACAGGGTGTGACAAATCCACATCAGTCACACAGAATGCCATCCCCATTCCTATTGTGTGAGGATCAAACGCTCCGTGGAGCATCACTCCAAACACAGCCTCCGCTGGCGCAGCGTCACAAAGGCAACCGCCATGTAATTCACATGCGAGCAACACGGAGAACCAAAGTCTTATTAGTGGGATTAACGCACCGGTCCGTGGGTTGTTGTCGGGGAACGAGGGGTTTGAGGCTCGTACTGCATGTTTCTTGCCTTCAGGACATGCTGATGCCTTCGGGCTATTGTGTAGTAGGAGGCGCGCCGGTAAAATGTTACCTCTGGTTCCAGCTTCAAGTTATTTTTCAGCCAAAACAGAGGATGAAAGAGAACAGAAGAGAGCAGATGGTGCTCGGACCACACCAGATCTTCACCGGCAACATCTGGTTGTGTAGCTCTCTCTCGTGATTGTGTAGCTATCTCTCGTGGTTGTGTAGCTCTTTCTCATGGTTGTGTAGCTCTCTCTCTCGTGGTTGTGTAGCTCTCTCTCGTGGTTGTGTAGCTCTTTCTCATGGTTGTGTAGCTGTCTCTCGTGGTTGTGTAGCTCTTTCTCATGGTTGTGTAGCTCTCTCTCTCGTGGTTGTGTAGCTCTCTCTCGTGTTTGTGTAGCTCTCTCTCATGGTTGTGTAGCTGTCTCTCATGGTTGTGTAGCTCTCTCTCTCATGGTTGTGTAGATCTCTCTCATGGTTGTGTAGCTCTCTCTCTCATGGTTGTGTAGATCTCTCTCATGGTTGTGTAGCTCTCTCTCTCATGGTTGTGTAGCTCTCATGGTTGTGTAGATCTCTCTCATGGTTGTGTAGCTCTCTCTCGTGGTTGTGTAGATCTCTCTCATGGTTGTGTAGCTCTCTCTCATGGTTGTGTAGCTCTCTCTCATGGTTGTGTAGCTCTCTCTCATGGTTGTGTAGCTCTCGCTCTTGGTTGTGTAGCTCATGGTTGTGTAGCTCTCTCTCATGGTTGTGTATCTCTCTCTCATGGTTGTGTAGCTCTCTCTCATGGTTGTGTATCTCTCTCTCATGGTTGTGTAGCTCTCTCTCATGGTTGTGTAGCTCTCTCTCGTAGTTGTGTAGCTCTCTCTCATGGTTGTGTAGCTCATGGTTGTGTAGCTGATGGTTGTGTCTGATTGTGTGCAGCAAGGGTCGCACACGAGCCAGGGCATCTTTTCAAGCTGAGGCTCAGACGGGAACTAACAGCCTCAACCGTATCCGAAGCAAAAACCTGACGTTAGCGCGACAAAGTAAACTTGTACGCTGATGATCTGATGATCTTTCTCTTAGTTCATGTACGAGCTAGCATTCCTGACGTCACGACACCTTCCTTGAGCTAGCATACACTTCCTGCTATTGCATTTAAATACATTTACTCAAGTATACATTTATTTGTCCTTCTTACTCAAGCCCCAGGCCGAGACACCGCCTACCTGTGATGGCTCATTGGAATCATACCGAGGGTCCGGCCGTGCCCTGGGCCTCCCCCCAGCTAGACATGCCCACAAAGCCTCAGAAGGCAAATATCCACCTTAGGTTTTTAGGTAAAAATATTTTGTTTTTAAATCAAATTTTCTGTTCTTAAATTAATTGCCCCGTTTATAAGTTTAATTTTAAAATGAATCAACTTTAAACTAAATCGTATTTCCTCCTTAATTAACATTTTCTACTTACAACATAAAAACAAAAATAACATCCATTCCCAAATAAACACGTGACCTTTAACCTAAACCTCACTGTAAGAATATTATTAATAATCCACTCACTGCACAGTATATGTGTTTATTACTGCTTTATTTGTGACGCTTCATGGGTTTTAAAGTGATTAAAATCAAAGTTTAATTTGATAGAGTATAATTAGCCACAGTTGTACTAGTCATTGAAATCCACTAGCACGGTTGTGTTCCGAGAACCAGGGTTACTGTGGTAACCATAGTTTGCTGCGACGTTATCTTTACTCCAGAAAAAATAAATAAAAACATGTTTTAATAAACGATAGGAGTTGAATTCCCTTCGTTCTGTCCCTGAATCTCACATGTTATCTTCACTCGGCGAGTGTTGGCAGGTTCTGGGTTCAGTGCGAGAAGTCAATATATCTGGTTCTCTGGTGAGAAGATCTTCAGCCTCTGGTCTCACCTTCTTGATGGAACTTCTGACCCTCGTGCACAGAACCTCACACACTTCTTCAGTTGTGGAGTCAGAAGAAGGTATTATTGGCTCAGGAAAGGGTTAATTCCAGTTGTTTATCTTTGACG
Organism: Callionymus lyra; assembly: GCF_982586985.1. Classification (NCBI taxonomy): domain Eukaryota; kingdom Metazoa; phylum Chordata; class Actinopteri; order Syngnathiformes; family Callionymidae; genus Callionymus; species Callionymus lyra. The sequence continues at coordinate 52,765,390 of NC_141818.1, forward strand.
AACCGTTAAATAACACCTTCATTTTTAACAGTTATTGTGAATAAATCATCACATTTGGTGTTTTTATCTTCAGGTCGTACATTCAACGATACTTTAGGAGGTAAATAATGAAATAAAGATGCATTTAAATCATAACAAAAGCGATACTGGTTCAATTTAAAGCCATTAATGCGCGTTAATGCTGTAAATCTCGCTGTTTAATCGTCAACAAATGGAATTATTTCTTTATTAAATCAACATTTTCACCCCAAACGCGCGTGTTTATCTCGATATTCGAACACATGGTGGTTCCTCGCGTGGAAACATCTCCAGGGTTTCTTGAAAAAACCCTGATCCTGGTTCTGGTTCCGTTACTTTTAGCAGCAAGTTTTGCAGGATCAGGATCAGGATCAGGATCCGAAGAGACTTCGCTGCTGCGCGGCTGCACTTGTCGCCCGAGCCCCGGGGTTCGAACCCACAACCCTCCTAGAAGAACCGACCCAGGATCAGAAGAAAAGTCTTACCTTCAGCTCGTCCGAACCTCCAAGTGTCGCTCAATAATCCATCGGAACCGCACGAGCGCTACTTTTCCCTCTTGCGCGTCTCTTTCTTTTCGCAGAAATCACTTGAAACACGAAAATCCTTCAAGAAATCCACGCGTGGGAAGAAGAAGATGGTTTGAGTGTTTAGTCCGCGGGAGGAAGAGTCTCTGCTGCGGGGCTGGATCCAGAACCAGAGCCAGAACCAGAGCCAGAACCAGAGCCAGAACCAGAGCCAGAACCAGAGCCGCGCACCAGAGCCGACGGTCCTGTTTGGAGATGAAGCTTCTGAGACTGAAGCAGCGCAGAGATCCCAGCTGTCACACACACACACACACACACACACACATGCACGCGCACACACACACACGCGGGGAGGAGCCACGGAACCAGAGCTATTGTGTCAATGGTACCAGCCTTGAACAACTGTATTTCTATTTTTACGCAGCGGCTTCTCTCAAGAACGCGCGTCCGAGGAGAGAGAAGCCAGAGATAAGAATAGAGTCAAGTCTGAAGATTTACTTTTAAAAGGTTTACTTTCAAGCTCCAGGAAAGAAATACACGATATAATAATAATGATATTGAATACATTATAATAAAGTAAATAAAAAATCATCCATTTAATAGTTACATGTAAATACGTGTCAACATGTTTTTAAATGATTTAAAAAAAAACATAAATTAAAGTGTTTGGAAATAAAAAATGGATTTTTTGAAAACTTTCATATTTTAAAAAAACGTCCTATAGTTATTAATCAGTCAATTTATTTATCAAAAATGCTCATTTATTTCACTTTTAACGTGACATGGTCGTGTGTTGCCTATTACAAAGACACTGTTGTGTTATCAGTTTTAACTTGACCTTTAAATGATATACTTTATTCAATATTGTTTTGATTGTTTAAGCGCTTTGTGACCTAAAGCGCTATATAAATAAAAATAACTTACTTACTTACTTACTGTATCTTTAAGTGCATATTAAATAAAGCACATGATATCACTTAAATACTTTCTAAATTAAATTAACTAAATTCATATTTTAAAATAGTTCTGTTCTATGTTAGTCTTTGTATCCTTTGTCTGTGTTATTTTTCTTTGATCTTTATCTTTAGAACTAGATGGTTTCATCTTGTTCTTTCTCTTTATTTCTCTTTGTTCTTGTTCTTATTTTATTGTTATGAATAATTGCTGTACTGTTGTGGCTAGTTGGAAAAAAAAAATTATTTTTCAAGGATCAATAAAGTTCTACCGACCTACTTGTAGGAGCCAAGGTCTCAAGCAGGTGGAAAAAATCCCATTGACAGTTATATGTTTTTGGTGTAGTTATGAATCGTGACTTCATCACTATATATAATACACATATTTTCACTTTTATTTTAAACCTGCGAGCTACACAAAAAAATAGTAAAAGTAAATTTGCTATGGTAAGTTTTTGTAAATAATTGTATAGAGTTTTAAAATAATCATTTAAATCTTAATGACATGTATTTCAATCAAGCATCCTAATACAATTATTTGCAAAAAAACTTATCTTCATAATATTTAGTTAAACTAAATGTTTTTTATTTCTTCAGTGGAGCTGAATTCACCTGCAGCAAGAATCCTATCTATGTTCCTATCTTTGTTTATTTTAGAGATTAGATTCTGAAATGTACTGTACATGTTCCAAATAAATAATGAACTCATTATTTGTTGTATATTTAAATTCATGACAGGATATTTGATTTTGTAGAATTCATTTTTAAACATGCAAAGTGGAAACACAGAAAATAAAATTATATTTGTTTATATTTGTTATATATATATATATATATATATATATATATATATATATATATATTTGTATTTTAGTTTTCAGTTGTTATAAATATATCAGTTTTATTATATATATACATATATACTGTATATAAATATATATATTTGTATATATGTATATATATATATAATTATTTTTAATCTACTGCATTTTTCTGAATACTTGTAAACATACACACAACAGACAGTCGAACATACATTTAGATACATTTTTCTACCTTAAATTCTCCTGCTGTATGTTTGACTCGGTGTCTGTTTAAGTCGCGGTGAGCTTTCCAGGATGTCCTCTGTTTGCCTCCCTGAGGCGTCGCTACTGTACGAGGCTGTCGTCTCAAACTCAAGCGAAGGTAAACTAATGAACGTGTCTTTAACCGCTAACTTCACTCACCAAACACTGATTTAAAGCAGTTAGAAGATGAAACTGAAGTTGTATATATTCATATTTCTAGATGATTCTAGTTTCTGTCAACCTGTGTCACGTGTATCTGCTAATCTTGTGTCATTATTGTGTTATAAAGCTTTCTGTCGTTGTTACTGTTGTTATGAGCTTTGGGTGTTTTAGTGTTTGTGTCTGGATGTGTTTTGTTCGACTATACATCCAACATGTGTGTTTCTAGAGCCTTGAGTTGTCGTCTGATGTCGTGTTTGTTTACATTAGTTTGAACTTTGTTCGTCATTCTTTAGGTTATTTTTAATTCCAACCATCTGTGTTGCTTTTGCATGTTTTTGTTTACGTCATGTTTGTGTTTCTTTGATCGAAGACTGTTTGGATGTTTTTTATTGTTGCTTGTTTTACCTCCTTGTGTTAACTTTGTACTGATTTAGTTAAAATACTTGATGTTATTTGTGTATTGATGTTTTTTTTACAGGGTTTTTCTGGTTACTATGGTTAGTTTTTAATTATAGACCCATTTTAACCCATTTTCAAATACTCTTTTATTTTCTGTACTTGTATCAATTGTTTGTTTACTTTGTATCTGTCTTCTTGTTTACTTGTGTTTCAATGTAATATGTTTTGATAGTTTGTGTGTATTCTTGTGGTTTCTTGTTTACCTTGTGTTTGACTTCAGTGTTAATGTTTTCTTCTGCGGCAGGTTTTTCTGTGTCTTTTGTGCGTCGTGTTTGGACAGAGTGTGTTTTTTTCACATGCTTGGCTGCCCGTGGTTGTGTAGTCGTTTGTGTGTGATTGTGACTCTTTTAGTTTCTGCTTTTAGTTGTTTATTTCCAACTATTTATAAACGTCTCTCACCATCTTGTGGAGTTTGTTGTTCACACAATATATTTGTTTGACATGTTGTTTAAAGAATATGAAAAAAGAAAGTTTAAAATTATATATATTTTTTATCATAGTACTTGTATGGTTTACAGTTTAATAAAGTGTTTATAATAAAACATGTTTTTTTATTTCTACAAAAAGTGCAAATGATCACATTGTTTGTTAATTGTTGTGTTGAAATCAAACATTCAGACACTAGATGGCATAGATAAGTCTATTATCTATTATCCTTGTTACTACACTATCACAACACCAGAGTCAAGTACTGGACAATACTACACATATATACTTGTTACTACACTATCACAACACCAGAGTCAAGTACTGGACAATACTACACATATATACTTGTTACTACACTATCACAACACCAGAGTCAAGTACTGGACAATACTACACATATATACTTGTTACTACACTATCACAACACCAGAGTCAAGTACTGGACAATACTACACATATATACTTGTTACTACACTATCACAACACCACAGTCAAGTACTGGACAATACTACACATATATACTTGTTACTACACTATCACAACACCAGAGTCAAGTACTGGACAATACTACACATATATACTTGTTACTACACTATCACAACACCAGAGTCAAGTACTGGACAATACTACACATATATACTTGTTACTACACTATCACAACACCAGAGTCAAGTACTGGACAATACTACACATATATACTTGTTACTACTCTATCACAACACCAGAGTCAAGTACTGGACAATACTACACATATATACTTGTTACTACTCTATCACAACACCAGAGTCAAGTACTGGACAATACTACACATATATACTTGTTACTACTCTATCACAACACCAGAGTCAAGTACTGGACAATACTACACATATATTCTTGTTACTACAGTATCTCTATCTTTTGTGAATAACTGGTAGTTCTTGTTTTCCTTCCAGGGTGTCCCTCGCCCTTCACTCTAAGTACCGGCTAAATACTTCGACTCCAGCAAATAAACACATAAGAAGTTTAATTTTATCGTCTTTTTTAATGTGAAAAAAGCAAATAAACCAAATGACTTGTTTGTTTTGACACTATTAAGAGTAAATGAAAGTTGAATGTGTTTCTGAAGACGTGTTTCAAACACTTGTATCTTCTGTTCCATTTCCACGGCGTCCACAGAGGTTGTGAGTACAAATCCCACCTCCTGCCGTGAACTCAAACTGTCGTTATTTCACACAAATGCAACCGAACACTTTTTTCTTTCTTTTTTTTCTCAACATTTCTCGGCGGCACTCGTTCGATCTGTCAGACTTTGAAGTCGACTTGTTCGGAGCAGAAGGTTTCGCAATAATGAGCTCCGTCGTGTCAGAACGTATCGTCGGATCATCCTACCTCCGACGCTCCAGAAACGTCGTGGAAACCAGGATCCAGAAATAGCTCGGCTGTCGAACGTCGGACAGAAGAAAGTGAGAAAACGAAAATGATTTTTTCTGGTCACAGGAATTCAATTTCATGTTTCGCAAAACGGCGTCCAATGAGATCTGGCGCTGGCGTCACATGACGTGAAGATTTCATCAGGACCGGAGACTTGATTTGGCGACACAACCTCATTATTCTCACGACTTGGAGACGAGTCACGGCGGTTTGTTGTGAAAACGCTGAGTCGAGAGATTTGTTGCCGGAGAAGCACTTGTTTCTTTTAGGACGACAGGTAATGGAAAATGAAATGAAAAAACCAGATGCAGCAGTTTCTCCTGAAACTTTCTTCTGCTGTAATTGCGACTCTTGCTCAGATAAACACTTTTTATTGAAAATAATGTTTTTACGAAACTGGAAGAAGATGTTTGTCTACATGTTTTTAAATGAAGAATTTGTAAGATCTGGTCAAGAATTTAATAAGAAATGAAATAAAATTAATATATTTGAAAATGTACATGTAAATGTACTTTAACCACAAGATATTATATCAACATATGTAATTTAAAGTTTTCTCTAAATGTTATACTCAACAACAAAATGTTATCCTCTCGTCCTCAGTCACTAGATAAAATCAAATGAACTATTTGGTTATTTTCTGGAGTCAGTTGTTCCCGTCAATTAGAGTTAAAGGCGAGGGACACCCTGGAAAGAAAACAATAACAACCACAATTATTCACACAAGATAGATACGTTTTTTTGGAACCATAGGAGGAAACCAGAGTGTGTACTACAAACTGGGTGAGTATATTGTCAAGAATTGGTTGATACGATATATAGTGATAGTGTAGTAACAAGTATATATGTGTAGTATTGTCCAGTACTTGACTCTGGTGTTGTGATAGTGTAGTAACAAGTATATATGTGTAGTATTGTCCAGTACTTGACTCTGGTGTTGTGATAGTGTAGTAACAAGTATATATGTGTAGTATTGTCCAGTACTTGACTCTGGTGTTGTGATAGTGTAGTAACAAGTATATATGTGTAGTATTGTCCAGTACTTGACTCTGGTGTTGTGATAGTGTAGTAACAAGTATATATGTGTAGTATTGTCCAGTACTTGACTCTGGTGTTGTGATAGTGTAGTAACAAAGATATATGTGTAGTATTGTCCAGTACTTGACTCTGGTGTTATGATAGTGTAGTAACAAGTATATATGTGTAGTATTGTCCAGTACTTGACTCTGGTGTTATGATAGTGTAGTAACAAGTATATATGTGTAGTATTGTCCAGTACTTGACTCTGGTGTTATGATAGTGTAGTAACAAGTATATATGTGTAGTATTGTCGAGTACTCGACTCTGGTGTTGTGATAGTGTAGTAACAAGTATATATGTGTAGTATTGTCCAGTACTTGACTCTGGTGTTGTGATAGTGTAGTAACAAGTATATATGTGTAGTATTGTCCAGTACTTGACTCTGGTGTTGTGATAGTGTAGTAACAAGTATATATGTGTAGTATTGTCCAGCACTTGACTCTGGTATTGTGATAGTGTAGTACCAAGTATATATGTGTAGTATTGTCCAGCACTTGACTCTGGTATTGTGATAGTGTATTAACAAGTATATATGTGTAGTATTGTCGAGTACTCGACTCTGGTGTTGTGATAGTGTAGTAACAAGTATATATGTGTAGTATTGTCCAGTACTTGACTCTGGTGTTGTGATAGTGTAGTAACAAGTATATATGTGTAGTATTGTCCAGTACTTGACTCTGGTGTTGTGATAGTGTAGTAACAAGTATATATGTGTAGTATTGTCCAGTACTTGACTCTGGTGTTGTGATAGTGTAGTAACAAGTATATATGTGTAGTATTGTCCAGTACTTGACTCTGGTGTTGTGATAGTGTAGTAACAAGTATATATGTGTAGTATTGTCCAGTACTTGACTCTGGTGTTGTGATAGTGTAGTAACAAGTATATATGTGTAGTATTGTCCAGTACTTGACTCTGGTGTTGTGATTGTGTAGTAACAAGTATATATGTGTAGTATTGTCTAGTACTTGACTCTGGTGTTGTGATAGTGTAGTAACAAGTATATATGTGTAGTATTGTCCAGCACTTGACTCTGGTGTTTTGATAGTGTAGTAACAAGTATATATGTGTAGTATTGTCTAGTACTTGACTCTGGTGTTGTGATAGTGTAGTAACAAGTATATATGTGTAGTATTGTCTAGTACTTGACTCTGGTGTTGTGATAGTGTAGTAACAAGTATATATGTGTAGTATTGTCTAGTACTTGACTCTGGTGTTGTG